>NC_048219.1:3021604-3157306 GCF_002007445.2 Ailuropoda melanoleuca | reverse complement strand
CCGAGTCCCAGTGGGAGGAGCTGGGGTGGCGGGAAGGGCACTGATGGGTTGGGGGAGCCCAGAGCCCTCTCCGGAGCCCAGGGGGATGAGGAGGGAATGATATAAAAACTGATGACCATGACAATGATGACGGTGGTACGACTAGAGCTACTCATTGTGGGGGCTGGGGGCGCCCTCTGCCAGGCACTGTGCTGACACCATGCAGGAAAACCCCACAACAGTCTGGTGCGGAGCACATGACCACCATCATTTCGTAGGTGAGGAAACTGAAGCTCAGACAGGTTAAGGAACTGGCCCCAAATCACGCAGCTGGTGAGTGGCAGGATTGGGACAGAATTTCAGGCACGTCCGTCCCCACAGCCTGTATGTAAGTTGGTGCCGGAAGAAAGAGGACTCTCACATTGTGCCTGCTCTTGCTCTTGAGGGACTCACAGCCTACCTGGGCTCAAACCACTGGCCCAGGGAAGTATGGGACTCATGGAAGTGTGATGATAAGAGCTCAGGGAGGGGGAGCCTTGTGTTATGGGGACCTAGAAAGGGGGCCCAGAGGACTCGGTCACAGCCCTGGTTACAAACCTAAGCCCCATCGCTAACTAGGTGTAATGCCCCTGGCAGGCAGCTTCAACTCTCTGAGCCTCAGTTTCCTTACCTGTAAAATGGAGGTGTTTCCTCCCCATATGATTGGCGATGATGTGTATAAAGGTGCTTCCTTGATACAGTATGTGATACAGTGGGTGCTCAGAAAACGACAGTTCACTTCCCTCATCTGTAAAATGGGGGCAGCGCAAGTTCCTACTTCTCAGCCTCGCCCTGAGGATGCCACGGGATAAAGGCTGAAAGCAGCCAGCATGTTGTCATGGTAACCGGCACTCCATCAATAGTCGGGGACCAGGAGGGCGAGGCAATAAGAGGCCAGCCCTGGGCCCTGAAGGAGGGAAAGGGGCTGGAATTTCGGGGCATCCAGGCCCTGCAGCAGAACCCGAGGTCTTCTGAGGGACCAGGCAGGGTTTGGGGACCACCGACTCACCCCTGAAGGAGGATGCACGATCCAGCCCAGCTCCGCCGTCGCTGTGGTTGAGTCCATCAGCGTTTCTGTGAGGAAAGCCAAGAGTCACTGCCACCCACCTACCGAGTGCTGTCAATCGCCCCAAGACCCCCACCCCTCAAGGGCCTTCTTTACCGAGCGCCACCTACTTCCATTGCACCAATCAATCATCTGGCTGTACTCTGGCAGACTACCCTCCCACTAGGTCTCCCACTCCACGATCCCACCCACTCCCACCTTCCGGCCAATCGTCTGATTCTACCCCTCCAGGCTCCACCCCTTAAAGCGCAGCTCCAACCCTTCCGCCGGTAGTCACGCCTCCTCTCAGCCCACCACGTCCCACCAACCTGGCTACTGCCTCTTCCCTCCCTTGCTGGTGGAGAAGGGTCTTAACCGGGACTCTCCTGGGTGGGCTTCAGAGAGTCCACCAGGCAACCCTGGAAATTTTATGTCAAACTTTGGGTAACTGCTTTTCAGCTTCCATCAAATTCTCAAGAACTGGACTGTGGCCCTTAAATAGGCCTCTCTCTTTGGTGCCAGCTAAGCCCCATCAGTTACCCCACCTCGGCTCTCTGGCCCAAACTTCCTATCGGGGACACCCTCCCCCCTTTTCCAGGCACCTGGAGTCCTCCATAGTGTCCCCACACTGGGGCTCCTCCCCCCCCAGGGCTCAGTCACCTGTGCTCTTAGGATAGGGCCCTGGGGGGGGTGGCAGGGGGGGTGTTGAGGGTGAGCCCTGTGCCAAGTAGCTCCAGTCTGTCACCTGCCCTCTGGGAGTTGAGGAAATTCAAATGAGCTTCTGAACCAGCCAGGGCCCCACTTGCCCCGCCCCCCACTCCAGCAGCTGGATGGAAGGCGCCACACAGCCTGTGACGAAGAAGACCCCGAGGGCCAGAGAGAGCCCCTTTCTTCCCCAGATAAGGCCCAGGAGCCCTTCCCACTTCCCCTTCCCTGCCATAGGGAATTCAAAACACTTCTTGAGCTGAACTACAATGAGCAGATTTGTATTGGCCCCCTTCAAGCGTTCATTCAACACATATATCCTGATGTTCCTTACGCGCCAGGCACTGGGGACCCTGAGAGAGAATACGGCGAAGAGTGAGACCCTACTGTGGAGCTGTTCACGGTCGAGTAGTGGTGATAAGGCGTGAATACAAATAGCCACGAGAGAGCAGGCAGAGAGACCGAGGTCACAGCTGGACCTTCCACGCCACCTAGCTCCGTGTGTGTGGGTGACGTGCCCCAGCAGACCTCACTCATCGGTCCACCACCCCCCCACCCCCGTGGCTGCATGATGCTCCCCACCACGGTGGGCCAGGAAACTAACACCCGCCACTTGAGATGCTAACCCTGGCCCAGCCCCACGGCTTCGTTTCGGAGCTAGGGCAGCAAGGCACAGAGATGGGAAGAGACTTACTGAAGATCCCGTAGGAGCTGGTGGCAGAGTGGGCGGTGCAGATCTCCGGCCTTGGACGCTATAAACTTCTGGATACTTAGTTGGATAGCCTGTGCTGGATGAACTCGGGGGAGGCTAGTGGGGGCAGGGGGCACAGTGCCCAGGCCACTGTGAAGGTCGAAATGGGAGCAACAAGGTCTTGAACTAGGGCAGGAGCGGCATGGATGGGAGGAAGCATTCAGCCAGAGGTGACTCCAGTCAGACCCACGAGCTGACAATGGAGGAAGCAGCAGTGTCCCTATGACCACCTGTGGCTGATGTCTGCAGTCGCTGTGTCCCCTTGCATGGGGGGCTGGTGATGGGGGAGGAGGGGTGCCAGGGACGGACGGTGGAGTCCAGTGCCAAGGGCATCTTTCTGATGGCAAATTGGAGGGAAGTTCTATTGTGCCGCTCTGGAGCTGAAAAAAGGGTTCCTTTTCACACTCCGAATGCTACAGATTTTTCTTCCTGGAGAGAACAAGGGCTGAACTTTTAACCTGTTTTCTCTCATCGGCCTCAGCCAGAGACGCGCCAAGCCGGGCTCTCTGCCTGGGCCTGAGGAACAGCTGCTGGGAGCCGTGTGGAACAAGGGAGAGGAGACTCTGCTTGGGACTAGAAAGGGGTCGGGTGGGGGAGGCAAGCCTGCCAAGCAGGTGGCCTCACCCCTTGGCTGGATTCTTGGGCTGACCCAGAGGCCAAGCTCTAGAGGATTCCATGGCCCAGAGGAGGGGCTGTGAGCTGACATCCTCATTGTATGGGTGGAAGCTCAGACCCAGAGAGGGCAAAGGACTTGCCAAAAGTCACGGACTAAAGGCTGGTGCTCGAACTCCAGGCTCCCAGGCAGCTCGGTCTGGGGGATGTTCCACTGCTCCCCAGCTCTGCCTCCCACCACACCTGGAACCAGTAAGGGGAGGATTTCAGGAAGCCAAAAGTCAAAGGGTTAGTTGGTTCACAGACAGGAAGGGGCTAAGAGGGAGTGTGAAGTTTGCAGATCCCCTGGGTGGGCAGCATGCAGGAGGCTCCCTTCTCCCTGTGCCAATCCTGGCTTTGTCCAGAAGCCTGCCTCTGGGAAAGCTGTTACCCTTTGGGGCTGTGGCAGGAGGACACCCATGGGTGCTCTCCCCCCAACTTACCCTCGGCCTTTTGCTTTTCAATGTTGACACCTCCCTCCACCCCACTGCACACAAGGCAGGTAGGCAGAGCAGATAAAGTAGGGGTCGGGAGGTCGGAGGGACTGCGATTCTAACACCCGCTCTGCCACCTACTTGCCTTGTCACCTTGGACCTGTAACCTTCCCAAAGCCTTAGTTTCTTCACCTGGAAAATGGCCATAGTGCCTTCTGAGTGGGGCTAGGAGGACGAAAGGACAGGGAAACATGTTAACTTTGGGCCCAGCACAAACCAGAGCCTCGGTGAGTGGCAGATAATATTTTTTTAGACCGAGTGTGGTGTTTTTGGCTGATCCAGGGCCTGCACACACGCCATTTCCTCTGGACTCATGAGGTGACCCCCGAAAGTGAAGGCGGGTCCTAGAGGCCCCCCCACACTCCAGACAGTGCTTGCCAACATCTGACAAGCATCAGCCTCTTGCTCCAGCACTGCAGCCCCTGGGAAGCCCTTCCTGATCCGTGTGATGCTGCTTTGCTGGGCTGTCCTGAGTTTCCTCTTTGTTCCTCTCAAAATGAGCATGAAAGTCACATTCAGTTCCCTGGGGAATCTGTGGCTAGGTCTTGCCCCAGGAACCTGGGCAGGTTCAGAAAGCCAGGCCACGTTCCACCACCAGCACTTCCTTCCTTCTCCCCATAACACCCCAGACATCTCCCCTCCAGTCCCAAAAATCTGCAAAAGGGAGAGAACTCATGGTCACCGAGACAGAGACCTTTCTATTAGGACCTGGAGACCCTCACCAACGTTCTTCCAACAATGCCAAGACATAGCTGATATCATCCCATTTCACAGATGGGAAAACTGAGGCTTGTAAAGGCTCAGGAACTTGCCCAAGGTCACACATCTTGCATTCACAAGCAGTGCTCCAGCTGCACGGACGGTGTGGGGCTCTCTCTCACCCCAGTACCCCATACATACTGTTCCTTCTGATCATCTCCCCCTCCACACCTCCTCTGCCTGCCCCCAAGACCCAGCATGGGGCTTGGCACATAGTAGGTCTACAGTCAGAGGCTGAGATCACCCCCCCACCTCCAGGCTAACGTTCTGCTCCATCGGAACAACATTCATGACTTCAGCCGTTGCCACCTACAATCTGTGCTATATTTAGCTACTATTTTTCTTCCAGCTGACTCTTCTTTAAAGTGCATTTTAAAGAGGAAAAAGTTATCATTATTATAAATGGGAAACCAATATCACTTGCCATAAAAAGGAGGAAAATAAACACACAACTATTACAATTAAAAATGTTCCTCTGCAAACTACCTAACATTTCACTTCCCACACTTTGGGGACCGCGAGATTGCACAGAGATGCTTCTGAAGCAGGAGAAATGTCCCCATCCCATCCCCACTGTGACAATGACAATCCCTCATGCAGGGGAAGCTGTTTTTGCTGTACACAGATAATTAATCACCACACGATGTGACAAAGACTGTGACAGGGACTCGCACGGGGCATTGTGGGTGTGGGAACTGGGTGTGGAAGGAGAGGAAGAAAATGCTCAATTTGGGGATGGTTTTCCTGGAGGGAGTGACGCTTGAATGGAGGCTTGAGGAATAAGTGAGAAGGGAGTTAGGAGAGGCTGAATGGGAAGGGCATGTGAGGCAGAGGGAACAGGAGAGGCAAAGGCGAGGAGGTGAGCAACAGCACGGTCCGTGGGAAGGAGTCAGTGTTGGTGATGGTCGGCAGCTCTCTGAGGCCCCCTGGCTGGACCACGTCCACCTGCCCACATCCCTGCCTGCTTCTCTGGTGCCCCCCGCTCCTGCCCTGCCCCACATTGCCCTTCTCCTCGCCCCTGGACGCTCCCACCCCAGCGAGCCCTACGGAAATGTCTGGTTTGCAAGCCCTGAATGTGCTCCGAGACCATCTTTTAAAATCCCAGTGGTTAGATGAGGAGATGAGGCTGTGCGGACAGATTCTCAGCACCCCGGAGAAAGCTGGAACCAGGGCCTCCAGCCGCCAACTGGGACAGCCTGCGTCGTTGGGAAAACCGGGTTCGCGCCATGGCAGCGGCTTTGGCCCTAGCCCCACTGCGCCCGCACCCCCTCTCCTTCCTGGAGACTGCACAGAAGAAAGCAATCAGGAGGTCCTGATTGCACAGGCTGGGGAGGCCCGTAGGCCCCTCTGGCTATGTGTGAACGAGCAGTGTGCATTTCAGAAATACTTGAGCTAAAAGGGGAGACACACTGAAGTCGTTAGCGTGGAGCCGACAGGAGGTGGCTGTGCGAGGAGGCCCTGGCGGACGCTACCACCACCCCTGTTTCAGGCTGGCGTGGCAGCCACCCTCTGCTCCCCGATCCAGCCCTGCACAGCTCTGTCTGACCCCCGCATGGGCCGCGGACCGTGTTTGTCTGGACTAATGGCAGTGTGTGAGAGTTCCAAAGAGACGAGGAGGAACTTTCATTAAGCACCTACTGTGTACGGGCATTCCAAATACAGTTTCTGGCTCAGGACAACCTGTGGGGGTATATGCTATTAACCCCATTTTATAGATGCAGTAACGGAGGTCAGGGAGGTAAAGCAACCTTCACAAGAGCACACGGGTGAGGCTGGCATCGGAAATCACATCTGTCTCATTTTATATCTGCAGGACTGGTGTTTTTTTGGGTTTTGGTGTTTTGTTTTTTTTGTTTGTTTTTTTTTTTTTTTTGAGAGAGAAAGAGAGACTATGAGTGGCGGGGGGAGGAAGGAGGAGGACAGAGTCTTAAGCAGGCTCCACACTCAGTGCAGAGCCTGATGTGGGGCTTGATTTCATGACACTGAGATCATGACCTGAGCCGAAATCAAGAGTCAGACGCTTAACCGACTGAGCCCCCCAGGCGCCCCCATCTGCATGATTTTTAAGATTTTGCAGCTATAGCCTTAAAAAAAGACAACACACACACACACACACACACACACAAAAAATCACTGGGGCTCTCTGTGTTTATTCTCTCCCTCTGTGTGGGCCTGACTGAGGACGGGAGGGGAAGGAGGGAAGGGCAGCAGGGGAGTGGGGCTCAGACTGTCTAGGCTAGAACCTTGGCTCTGGCATTCTCCATGGTTTGACTACAGGCAAGCCTGTGCTCCTCTCTGACCCTCAGTTTCCCATCTGTAAAATGGGTCATATGACCATTAGGTGACATCAGGTAGGGGAGTCCCACTGATCTGCTGTCTCCCAGGGCCCTCATTCTGGGGGAGCTCTATGTCTGCCTCCTTCACCACTGTATCCCTAGCCCTGAGAACTGGTTCTGGCCCACAGTAGATGTACTTGACCTCCACATGGCAGCTGGGTGATGTTTTCTAAAGTCCATGTCGATCATGTCTTAACCGAGCTTAATGCCCTTCAGAGCTCCCGCTGCCGGCACGAGAACGTCTTAACCCCTAGCTCCCTGCCTTCAAGGCTCCTGCTGGACAGGCCAGTTAATTATCTTCCAGCCATGCTTTCCTATGTCCCTAGTGTCCAGCCACCCTGAAGTTCCTTCTGCAAGCATGGTCCTGGTCACTTGACCCTTCCAGGTTTTTCTGCCTGGAATGCCTGGCCCTTCCAGCTTTGTTAGCCTAATAAAGAAGTTAGGCTAACTTCTCTTCCAAAACTTAACTCAAAGGCTCTCTCTTCCTGGCAGCTGTCCCTGAATTCTCCTAGGTTAAGTAATAAGATCATGGTCATTCCACGAACATCTAATCTACCTACTGTGTGCCAGGCCCTGTGCTGGGCACTGGGGATGTCAAAATAGATCAGCAAATCCTTCCCTCAAGGAACTTTCAGATTAGTGCCTGGCACATGAACTTACTACACAAAGAGGCAGGGTGAGAATGCTGGTCCCGGTTGGGGGCCAGGAAACCCAGGGACAGAAGGTATTAGCTTTGACCAGGAAATTAGCAAAGGAGGAGGTGGCATTGGAGCTGGGAGAAGAGGACAAGGGCATGCCATGTATGGAGTACTGCAGCGTCAAAGGCATGGAGGCACGAAACTGCAGGGCACTTTGGACAACAGGAAAACCTGAGGACTTGTTCTCAGTCGTGAGCGCTGGGCTGAGGGTTTAGCATCCGTTATCTCATTTCGTTGTACCGATTTGTAAAGTAGGTAGTTCATTGTCTCCCTTTACAGATGGGAAAACTGAAGTTAGGAGAGACGGTTCAGTGCCTGCATGGCCAGGAAGTGGTGCATCTCTGCCGCCCATCAGAGCACATGTACTTAACCCGGCACCATGCTAGAGTTTCTGTCCCATGTGGTGGGAGCAAAATGCTTCATGGAAAGCTATGGGAGCTTAGGATGGGCCAGGACTTATAGGGCCTTGAATGTGAGGCCAAGGAGTTTGGATCTTGTCCCATAGGCAATGGGGAGTTATGGAGGATTACCGAGAGGGGTAGTGACGTGGTCTCTCCCGAAAATGGATAGACACCTAGTAGTTGTTCCCTGGGGTCTTTGCTCCAGACTGGCCAGCAGCCCATAGCCCAGGTAGCAAATCAGCCTGGTACAGGACCCAAGCTGCAGATGCTGCTCCGGGCCCATTCCGGGAGCTCCAGCTGCTCCCTGTCTGGGGCTAATAGGGCTGCAGTGACTCGAACATAGGCCCGTCTACCCTACCATGGGCCATACCCAGGCAGTCAATGGCTGGGAGTTGGAGCATTCTTTCCATGGTCCACATCCACATTAGAAATTCCAAGAGGAGGCAACAGACAGGAACCAGGAGATAAAATTCAAGGCCACTGACAAACTGGGTGACTTGGAAAAGTCACTTCACCTCCCTGAGCCTCAGTTTCCTCATCTGGAAAATGAGGATCACAAAATCCTTGCTCTGTGTATTCACAGGGTTGCTTTGAAGATCCAAGGAGGCATTGGGTGCAAACTTTTTTTTTAAAGATTTATTTAATTATTTGAGAGAGAGAGAGAGTGCATGAGTAGGGGTGGGGCAGAGGGAGAAGGACAGAGACTCTCAAGCAGGCTCCCCTCTAAGCACTGCAGAGCACTATGTGGGGCTTGATCTAACCACCTGAGATCATGACCTGAGCCAAAATCAGGAGTTGGATGCTTAATCCACGGAGCCACCCAGGCGTCCAGCAAAGGGAAGGCACCAGTGAAAACCAATAACTCTCATGGAGGCTGACGGCGGGCAGGGGCTTCATCAACACTGTCGAGCTCACTGTCGCCCCAGAGCAAGCTTCCAGGGAAACTGAGGCTTGGAGAGATAGCTCCCCCAGGACCACATGGCCAGTGAGGGGTGGGGCAGGATCTGACCCCTTTGGTCTGACCCGGAACGTACCAGCCTGCCTCACAAATGGGAGGGAAAATCACGGTTTCACGTCCTATGCGGTCACTCCGCACACCCTGCAAAGCTGGCACTATTGTCCCCCGTTGCGCAGATGAGGAAACCGAGTTCAGAAAGGCTAAGAGACTCGCCCGAAGTCACAAAGCCAGAAAGCAGCAGAGCTGGATTTGAACCCAGATCAGCTTCTCCACGCCCTCGCCCCTGAAAACCAATGAAGATGGGCGGCCAAGAGCATCTGGGCCAAAACCAAGGCTAGCAGGCGTGGCGAGGTGGCCCAAGCGGGGGTGGTGAGGTGGCCCGAGTGGGGGTGGCGAGGTGCCCTGAGCTGGCCCCAGGCAGCCCGGGGACTTTCTACGGTGAAACCTGCCAACAGGCAGCGCGGTGTTTTTCCAGCTCGGCCCCCGCTCCGCCCTCGGGCTCCCGGAAAGGGGACCCAGCTAATGTAAAATCCTTCTGCCCCTGCCCCTCCTTGTCCTCCCGCCGCTCGGAGGCCCTCCTCTGCCTCGGTTGCCTGCCTGGAGCCGGCTCTTGTTTTCTCAGGCTCAGGCGGAGGAGTCCCCGCGACGCCGGTTCCTCCGCTCGGTCCCCCGCCTGTCCGCTGCTGGCCTGGGCATCCGCCAGCGCCGGCCGCCTGCCTGAAACCCAATCCTCCGGGCCAGCCGGGCTGCTCGCTAACAGCGGGCCGCATTGTGCAGCAGGGGCTTCGGGAGAGTTTGGATTCGCTGCTTGGGGACCCACTTAACCTCCGCAAAGGACAGGATGATGGATGGAGGTCTGGGAAGGGGTTGCTGGGGGTGGGGCGGGCGGGAAACGAACACCAGGGCTTGCCTGGGGAAGGGGGAGAAGGGAAGCAGGGACGGGAACAGCTCTGCACACAGAAGAGCTCCAGGAGTCCTCACGACAACGCTGAGCAATGCCGGATACCGGTCCCACTTGACGCACACGGAAACTGAAGCTCTGGGAGGTTAGGTGACTTGGCCAAGGCCACGCAGCACATCAGAAGTCGAACCCGAGCCTATTGCCCTTGAGCCTTCTTGACGTACCAGTCTGCTTCTCGCAGGCAGTATCGGCTCTGGGGTTTTTAGCCTTTAAAGCCCTTTGCCTTAAGTGAATCCACAGACCCTTCCCACCTATGAAGTAGGTAATAAAAATAGAGTGATGGAAGTCGGCATTACTGAGCACCAACTGTGTGCCCCGTGCGGTGCCGAGTGCTCTCTGACTTCACTTCCTGAGATCCCCACAATGACTAATTACTAGGGAACAATTGTCATGGCCATTTAAAAGGAGAGGAGAGAATGTCAACTATACCTCAATAACAAAAATTAAGAAAATAAGTAAGAGGAGAGGAAACTTGTCACCCTGCCTTGACACCTTGACTCATAGCCCACCTGCACCGTGAGTGCCTTTTGGGCCAGGCAGAGTCTGGCTCACTGTTCAAACCATCTAATCCCACACCTCATCCCCACCGCTGGCCTGCCCAGACATCAAAAGCTCTCTCCTGCTTACACCATCAGTCTGGGTGTCTGGATTTTTCCTCTGGGAAATATGGACTCTGGTATCAAGAGGACTCCATATACTATATTATTCTAAGTGCTTACTTAGTGCCATCACTGCTCAGATGGTCACAACACCCCACGAGGTAGAATTCTTGTTGTCCCCATTCGCTCATCCACCCATCATCCGTCTCCCATTCATCCACCTACCCTCACTTATCCTCTCCATCTGTCTGCCATTCCACTGGCCCAGAAAGCCACCACCGGTTCGCCCACCCACCCACACATCTAGCGTCCCACTTCGGTAATCCATTCATCATCATACATTTCTCCATTAAACCAACTTCCCTTCCTTCTGTCATCTCTTCCTCCCCAGCTTCCTACACATGTGGGAAAACGAGCTTCGGAGAGGTGAAGCACCTTGCCCAGTGTCACATAGCTAGTAAGCCGCAGATCCAGGAGCTGAACACAGGTATGCTTTTAACCACTCTGCTCTGTAGCTTTCCCCTTTCTCACTTTATTTTTAACTGTCTTGTTGCACGCAGGTTTACTATTATGTCACCTCAAATCCTTTTGGATGTGTGTGAGTGTAATTTACAAATCAATAAGACACAGGCCACTGTAAGTCCGAGCCAGGGTCTGTCAGGTTGGAGTCAATTAGCAAGCCTGCTGCAGGACCTGCTGGGACTGGATCTATTTGCCTAATTGGCACTGGTTTCTCCCAGTGAAGGACAATTAACTCAAATCCCAGAATCCAGACCACCCCTCTGCTTCTGGGCAAGATGTCAGGCATTTAGCCGCATAAAATTTTACTGTTCATTCACCTACCTACTGACCTACACCCCCACTCATCCATCTTTCCAACCATCCAATCCTTGCAATCATCCATAAACTATCTTGCTATGTACTCACCCATCCACCTACCTCATTACCCACCTGCACACCCTTATCCTTCCATCCATCCATATACCCACTCACTTACCCAACAGTCCACCCACCCATCCATCTACCTACCCATTGTCATACCCATCCATCCACTGAACCACCAAATCCAAGCAAATACTTATGAAATCATCCTGCCTTCTCGCCATTTGCCTGCCCGCCCATCCATCCATCCACCCATCCATCCATCCATCCATCTATCCACCCATTCACCCTCTGACTCACCCCATCCATCAGTCTATATTCCATTCCCCAATAATCCACCATCCATCTGCTGCCCCATATATCTAGCATCCCACTCAGGTATCCACCCAGCCATCCGCCATCCGTCTTCCCATTGAACCAATCTCCCTCCCTCCCTTCCTGCCTTTCTTTTCACTTGTCTACCCACCCGACCATTCACTTTCCTGTCCTTCGGTTCACACCACTTATATATCTAAAAATCCGCTATCTGTCTATCCACTCCTGCCATCCAGCTAGGCTGCATTTATTGAACACCTATTATGAGTTAGTCCCATGCTAAGTACTGGAGAATCAAAAATAGACACTGTCACTTTCCTCAAGAAATGTTCTAATTTGGGACAAACTCAGAGGAGACTTCCCCAATGGGTGACACCTGGCCTGAACCCCAAATACTGACTAGGAGACAGCCAGGCTGGAAGGAGGGAAAAAGAGAAGGAGAAAGGAATAGCTTGTGCAAATGCTGGGAGGGGAGCATGTGCACGGCCCCTATAGGGAGCCACAGGAGGGAGAAGGAAGGCCTAGGAGAAAGAACTCCAGACACCACAATGAGCCTCGAATGCCTGGCCAAATGGCTAAGATCATCCTGAGAGTAGCAGGGAGCCATTGGGGGGGGGGGTGGCGTGGCCTGATTCAGCTGTCACTGCATTCTCTTGAGTAATTGATCCATTTTATAGATGAGGAAATTGCAGCCTAGAGGTCAGAGAGGTGCAGGGGACTGACCCAGGCTACACAGCTGGTCATGGGCAGAGTAAAAATTCCATCCCAGTTTTGATGTCTCCAAAGCCCTTGCTCATTCTGGGAACAGCTGCTGTCCCAGAGGGGCAGTTTCCAGAATGTCTGCATCCCTCCTATGTTAACACTCCTCTCCAGCTCTGCTTCTGTGGCTCTCGGCAGCATGGGTGCAGTGACAGAACCTCCAGGGCACCATCTCTGCTCAGCGTGACTCCACCTGCTCCTTCTCGGTCCCTGGGCTCGCTTGCTAACTGCGCCTGGATCTTGGGCGGTTAAGCAAACATGGCTCTGCTGGGGCATTCTCTCACGTGTCCGTGTTTCACAGGAGAGCCACCTGGCAAGTTCCTGCCATCGTCTTTGCAATCACAGCCTCCATGTCTTTGTCATCAGCTGCTGTTTGTTCCCCACGGCCCCTGACACCCTGAGATGATGCCAGAAGAAGAGCCAGGCCTGAGAGCTCCCGGCATGAGCTGCTGGGGCTTGCGACATGGCAGTGCACAGAAGCACTGATGACAGAGGAAGGACCTGGGAAGGAACAGGGCTTGAAATGAGGGAGCTCTTAGGGTGGAGAAGACACTGACAGGGGCACCCTGAGCCAGATACAGGGAGGGGACAGGCCAGACAGGGAGGGAATACCACCACTGCCACCAGCATCCCCATCACCAGGAGGGACCGTTTGCTGGGCACCTGCTGTATGCCAGGCCCTGTGTCATGCCATGGACATCCAGGGTCACACCTGACTTCATCCAAGCTTCCCGAAAACCTTCAAGGGATATATCACTCTCCCCATTTTGCAGAAAAGCAAATCGAGGCTCGGCAAGGTCAAGTTAGTGGGCCAAGTCAGTGACGAAGGTGGACTGATTTCTGAGCTGTATGACCCAAACTCCTCCCATGACTCCAAGGCAACTCTGGGGAGTCCACAGGCTTGGGGGGGCGAGCGCCGAAGCAGGTGGTGGGGTCAGGAAGGGGAGCTTCCAGGCCTGAGGGTGGCAGCATGGACTCGGAGTAGGCATGGTCTGATCTAGAAGTGGGAGGCTGTCGCCAGGGAGGGTGAGCGCTGACGCTGAGTCTTGTGCTCTTCCAGCCACAACCGATGGGTGCCTTTGCAGCCTGATGAGTGTGAGGAGGAGGGCACTGCCTGCTCCAGGGGGTCCACGAGGTGGGCTGTGACAGTCACATCACCTGCAATGGGCTTTTCTGGGCGTCTGGTAGCAGATGGCGGCAGAGGAGACTTCTTGCCCATGTGAGAGATCACTTCACTTCATGAAGTCGTGGAAGGCTCCCAAAGGGAGTCAGCCACAATACTGGGAGGGCAGGACCCCTCTTCCTCACCTATGATTTTACAGGCCTCAGGCCAGCCCTGCCCTGGGAAGCTGACCAGGTACTGCCAGGCCAGACAGAGACGCTGCCATCAGTTCCCCCGAGGGGAGGCTCCAGACTGGTCTGATAGTCAAAGCCTTCTATGGGCTGGCCCTGGCCTCTGACCCCAGCTGCACTTCCCCCCACACCACCGGGCCAGACTGCTCCCTGTTGGAGTCCACGCCTTCAGCTCCCCCACTGTTGAGCTTTTGCTCTTGGTCATACCCCTTCCTGGAACACCCTCTCAAAAAAGATTGGAGCATGGCAGGCAAGCAGGCAGGAAGATAGCAGCAGCGAGGGCCAGGGCAGGAAAGAAGAGCTCCTTAAATGTGCTAGACCCTCCTTTGGCCCCCATTGCCTGCCTAAGCTGCTCCCCCCTTCCCCTACCTTCTTCACCTGGAAAATTCCTCTTTACCCTTTAAGACTTAGCTCAGGCATCTCTTCTTCCAGGAAGCCTTCCCTGACCACCCTTGACTGCCTTCCCTGGCTTGGGTTAGATAGCCTTTCTCTGGACAACAACTCACCCGAGTTTGTCTGATGCCCTTTCCTAGCTGGTACTTGGACGGGGCAGGGGTCCTGCAAGGCTGGCTGCTGAGTGGAACATGGTGGTCCTTGGTGTCCAGGGTGACCAGGAGCTAGCTGTCCCCGGGCACAAGGAGAGGCTATGTCAGACAGTGAGCAGATGGCCTCAGGCTCACAAGCAGGCCAGGCCAGGCCCGCCTCAGAGCTGAGCCAAGGAGTAGCCTCCCCAGGCTGCTGGCTGTGCCTCTTGGCTTGTGCACCCGGGAGCAGGAGACCACAGGACCGCTGGCCACAGTTAGGCCAGCTCCCTGCCCGGATCAGCTCTCCATCCCCTAGGCCCTCATGGTTCCTCTTCCTCACCAGGAATTCTGCGGTGGTGGCGGCGGCTCTGGCAGCCATGATGCTGGGAGCAGGCCTGGGAATTCCTGTTCTAATTGAGAAAGTGGATCTGACACGTCATGCATCTCGCCCCACTGCTGTGTACCCTCCAAGGATGGGATGCTTCTCTGAGAGGGGTAAGGTGTGTGGTGGGCGATCCTGCACCCTCATGCTGGCCGGAGCTCCTGATCCCTTCCCTGCCGGCCCTCTCCCCCCCACGCCCACCCCAGGTCTGCCACTTCCGTGACCTCATCTGGGAAATGGGAACACTGAACAAGACTCACCCATAGGTATGGATGCAAAGCTGATCTTAGCACAGGGCCTGGTACAGTCACCCTGGCTCGCGAGAGGTTAGTACCAGTTTTATCACCCCTGCTTGCCAGGAGGCCGACGGGACTGAGAACAGCTCCCAGAGAAACCTCTGGGTAGGGTGGGATGGACAGCTGCGTTTGAACAGGGATAATCATCTTAATCCGGACGTCCGGCTATGAAGTACCTACTATGTGTCAGGCACTAGGCTAGCTCCTCTCCATAGGTGATGCCATTTGGTCCCCACTCGACAGATGAGAAAACTGAGGCTCAGAGAAGGACAGTGACTTGCTTCTGGTGTCTAGAGAGCTGGTGGCAGCATGGGGATTCTGAGCGCGGTCTGGGACTTCCTGCTGCCTCCCGTCAACACTCAGAAAGTCCCCCGTGCTGGGCCTGGCAGGGAGCATTAACTTGGCCTTATTTAAAGCTGCAATTATCTGTCCCATTTCCTGCTGGTTAGAGCTGAGCTCTCCAGGGAGGCGGGAAGACCCTGATGGAGGATGCCACGAAAAGGGAGTTTCTCAGGAATCCTCCCCTGAGCTTATGACTAAGTGAGCACAGAGGACGTGGGTTCTCTTCCTGTTCCTGGGCCTCTCTCCCTCTGCTCCTGCCCCAGGGAGCTGACCAGGCCAGCACTGGGGCCGGGAGGATGGACGGATGTCTTGTCAGTCCTGCAGAGGCTGCAAAGGGCTCGCACCATGGGCCAAGGCACAAGACAGCACCCAGTGTAGAGATGGGAAGGTGGAGGCTGCAGTGTGTGTGGGACACAGACCCAAAGAAGGGCCTCAGAAAGCCCACTGAGAGCTGAAAAGCTGGAGCTGAGGAAGGGCCCTGAGGACTGAATAGAGAGTAACGGGGCTCACAGAATGGATTTGGGCTTTTCCATAGGCTGCAGCCTCCTGAAGGCCTTACAAGGGACAGAGTACCACGGGAGCCTTGTTCCACAGATGAAAAGCCTCAGAAAGGAAGGGCTGGGCCAAGGCTGCCTGTTGGCCACTGGGCAGTATGGCCGACATCAAGCTCAGTGAAGACAAGTCAGGGGGCCAAGATTCCCTGCAGGTTGGTGAGGAGGGCAGACTTTGATCTCTGGGCTGTGTGACCCAAACTCCTTTCCTGAACCCAAGCCCAGATAGTCTGGCTCTCCGTCCCCCTCTTCCCACTCAGACACAGAATTACCCAGGCACACACCCACTCCTCTTTCCTGTGTGCAGTCTCAACGACCCCCCCCACCATCTTCTCTCCTCCGATTTCAACAGGCTCCCTGCCCGAGCACCTGCAGCCACGGCCCCTGCCTGGAGGCACACAGGCTGGCTAGAGGGAGCCCCCAGCAAGCAGTTCTGCGGCTCGCCATCACGGTGAGGCACACGGGCTGGGCTGGGGGACGAGAGGAGCAGGAACCCAGGTGTTGGGTCCAAACGCAGGGAAGCAGCATATCCTGCAAAACCCAGGTTGCTGACGGCGTGTGGGCTCAGCAGCCAGAGCCACATTTGAACCCTTCTTCCTACACCAGTGACCTCAGGCAAGCCACTTCCTTCCCTCTCTGGGCTGGGGAATGGGAATAACATTAGCACCTTGCAGGTGGCTGTGACAATTAGTGAGATCATGCGTGGAGGATGTGGAGCCCGGTGCCTGGCTATAGCAAGTGCTCAGTAAAACACTGGCTGTCATCACTAAAACCCCAGTTTCTACACAACTTGGCACAGTCACTCAGTAAAGGAAGTTTTGGTATTGTGATTATCCCCAACATTAGCCAGACCCCTCTGGTAAAGGCTAAAGCAGACTGTAGGTGTGTGGTAGATAGAACTATGCCCCCCCCCCCGCCGCCAAAGGGGTCTATGTCCTCATCCCCAGAACCCGTGACCGTTACCTTACAGAGCAGAAAGGACTCTGCAAACAAGATTAAGTTGAGGATTGTGAGATGGGGAGCGTTCCCTGGATTGCCCAGGCGGGCCCAGTGTAAGCACAAGGATCTGGGTGAGAGGCAGGAGGGCCACAGTCCTAGAGATGGGGGGATACGAGCAGCGGGCACGGTGGTGCACTGTGCAGACAGACGGAGGGGCTTACCAGCCCGGGAAAGAAGCTGGAAGAGGCAACGACATGGATTCGTCCCCAGAGCCCCCGGGGAGATGCAGCCCCACTGACACCTTGATTTCAGCCCAGGCAGACCCAGTTCAGACCTGCGACCTCCAGTGCTTAAGATAGGAACTGTGCTGTTTTAAGCCACTAAGATGTGGTCAGTTAGAGCAGCAGCAGGAAACCATGATACCATCCTTAATAGAGAAAGTGCTCATTTCCTGCACACTGGCAACCGCTCCATCCTTAAGAACCCATCGAGGAAAGGCCCAGTGCCTCTGCTGAGAGAGGGCCATGGAGGGGGGCCGGGGGGCCGCGGCTGTGGCGATGACAGTCCTCCCCTCCAGCATCCCTAGTCCTGCCTGCCAGCGGCATGCATGTCCAGGAGAGGCCTGTGCCTGTGGCAGGGCAGATGCCGGTCCCATGGAACTGGGCACCAGTGGGCCCAGCAAGTCTCTGTTCTGGACTCACAAGAGACCCGGTAGGGATGGGCTATTCTAGGGGCTGCCGTCTATCTGGTACTTATCACGCGCCAAGCCCTGCCCAGGACCCAGTCTTCACAGAGCCTGGGAACTATGAACCAGCCCCATTTTACGGATGAAGAAACTGAGGCCCAGAGAATGAAGCAACGTCCCCAAGGTTGCCTGGCTTCCACATGTACAGGCACAGGCGTGGGCAGCCCCAGCCCTCTCTGGATTCCCTGTCTGCAGCCAGGCCACACAGCTCTGCCAGTCCCCCCAGCCAGGGACCCTCCGTTGCAGGCTGGGCAGCGGCACCCGGGGCTACTCCCTGCCCCAGCTCCCTCGGGGCCGTGGGGGTACGAATTGTGTCTCCTCGTCTGCCTCACTGAGGTTAGCACGGTAGTCAGGGTCACAGGGGCGGAAGGCCCCTCAGAGCGCTGGGCCCCTCTAGGGAGGAAGAGGTGCTCTGGGAAATCGCGGAACCGGGACCCCTGGATGGATGCCAGCCCTTCCTCATGGGGAGCGGCCACAGCTCTGTGCAAAGTCCTCTCCCATATGACCTCACTCAGGCTTCCGCCAGCTTGCCAGCACATTCCCATTTCACAGACAACAACAAGAATGAGAATGATTAGAGAATAGCCATTTGTGGAGCCCCTCGCCATACCAGGCGCCAAGCTAAGAGCTGGCCACGGTCCTCTCATTCTGTCCTGTGACACATCCCCTCGGAGGACACTCTGAAATCATGCTCATTTTCAACTAGCACACTGGGGTTCAGAACCCAGCCCTGCACCCCCGGGCCTCTGTTAAGGTCCTTGCTGTACAGAGTTGCAGATGGGCCCAGGGAAGTTCCTGGCCTGGTCCGTGACCAGTGAGGGAGCACAGGGGTGGGCTGTGAACCCAGGTCTCCGGGCCTCAGATGAGTCCGCCTTCCTTTGGGCCACTGGGCATCCCTCGTGTGACATCCTTGGGAGGCAGGGGTCCCAGCTGAATGCCCTGCGGACCTGGGGGGGGCGATGGACCCAGAATCTGCCCAGTGGGGTGGCATATGGCTCTAAATGCATCTTCAGCAGGACACCACAGCCCTGGACAAGAGCAGTTAGGAGCTGGGAAGCTGGAACTGGGGGGTCCCCAAAGAGCCCCGGTACTAACGGGGACACTGCCTGTACCCTGGCCCCTCCTAGGAGCCGTTCGCCTCAGATGACTTCCTGGTGGTGTCGGTGCCAGGTTGGGAGGAGGGAGGAGGCAGGCTGCGCGTCTCTGCCACAGCAGGCCTCAGAGCCCCGCTCGGAATCCCAATTGAGCTATTTTTAATGTGCTTCAATTTTCATTTTCTTTTATTGGAAAACACAGATGGTGACTTGCTGCCCCTCACACACTGAGCAAGGCGCTGGCAGGGAGAGATGTGCGGCGAACACATGTACACCCGTCCTCCTGTGGCTGGGGGATCCGGAGCCAGCAACCAGGTTCTACAGCTGCTCTGGGCCTCAGTTTCCCCAGCCACAACGTGGGGTCGGCTAAGGCGGCCCCCAAAGCCTCTGCCGGCCCCACAGTCTCTGAGGGTCTGGGCTAGAGCAGGGGAGGAGGTTCCAACTGGACGCTGGCGGTGAAGGGTGTCCAAGGTGGGGGGCAGCGTCACCAGGGAAAGAGATGCGTAACACACACGGGCAGGAAGGACAGTCGCTGGCCATGGGGCATGATCCTATTTAACCCTTCCAGTCACACTTTGAGGATTTCCTATTCCTATTTTACAGATGAGGAAACGGAGGCCCTGCTTGAGAGCCCAGTAGTTGGGGAAGGGCAGAGCCGGCCGCTCACTGACCCAGCTCGGTGTGGGCACATGTCTGGTTCTCATTCTTGCCCCTCTCCAAATTGTTCCTGTCCATTGTTATTTACTTTTCTCATTATAAAAGCCATAGATGTTCATTACAGACTATTTGGAAAATGTAGAAAAGTCAGAAGGAAATGTGAAGTACAAAATCATCCTCTCCCCCCATTGTCCCTCCACCCCTACGTGACCTACTGCTAACATTCTGGTATGTTCTTGCCGCTCTTTGTTTTTTAATTCACATAATTTGTGATGCTTTTAACATCATCTGCTGGTGGCACAGGGTAGCAGCTGGTGGTGCATCACAATGGACTCAGGTGCCTTTTAAAAACACGAATCCTGGCTGTCCCTTTCCCCATAAGACAGAAGGAATTAGAATCATTGGGAGAGGCTGGCAGTTGGTGGCTGGGAATCTGTATTTCCAACCAGCTTCCCAGGTAATGCGGAAGCAGCCAGCCCAGATCGGTCCCCAGACCTGCACTTAGTAAGACCGTGGAGCCACCTGGCTGGACCGTGGTCTGAGCTGTGTGGCCTTGGATGAGTGAATCCACCTCTCTGAGCCGCAGTTTCCTCATCTGGAAAAATGGGAACTGCCTCTGCAGGGTGATGGCGAGGAGGAGAGAAGGCCAAAGAGGATCTACACCCACCTGACACATGGCCACCCTCCCATAGGTGTCATCCTCACTGTCCCAAAGCCACCCTTGTAAGGGTCCTAAGGTCACTTTCCTGGGGTACAGCTGGTGTGGTGGAGAGGCCCCCAGAGGCAAGAGAAATGGGTACAACAGAAGAAGCAACCACCATAGGATTTGGGGAATGGTCAGCTGTCTCATGTCCCCAGGCATATCGGCCCTCCCGGACTTTGGAGCACGCAGGAACCACAGGCATGTGGCATCCCTCCTGCTGCCGGGCAAGACAGGACGCAGATTCTTGGGGCCCAGGCTTTGGGAAGGATGGGAAGCTCCTCCCTGAGGCTAGGCACAGAGCCACCTGGAGCCAGGGAAGAGGGGCACAGGTGAGGCAGGGTGCTCTTTGAGAAGGAAAACAATAGATGTTGATCAAGACCCTGCCTCTGCCTCCCCAGAGCATCCCTTTCCATGACACAACTCAGACCCTATCACTCCAGGATTATCGGTGTCTCCCTATTACCACAGGTGGAGGGCCAAATGAGACTGGTAGTCATTGCCATTCACTTCCTGAGAACCTACTATGTGCCACGCTTCCAGAATGAAGCTCCTGCCATTCCCTTCCCTGCTCCTACCAGCCCCTCCTACTCCATATACCAACCACTCTTGTCCTTAAAAGACCAGGACCCCTCTGCCATGCCTGGAATTGACCTTAGCCCAGCCCATCCTACCTGCCCAAAATTCTGTTCATCCTTCAAGGCCTGGCTCAAAGGTCACCTGCTGGGCTCCCTCCAGTCCCCTCCCTGCACTCATGCTGGGATAGACCGGTTTCTGAGTGTCCCACCCCACCAAACTGTGGGGTCTAGGATGGCAGGGTTGGGTCAGATTCCTTTCTATCTGTATAAACCAAGCATGAACTTTTCTAAGTCTCAGTTTTCCTAGCTGTGAAATGGGTGAGTCATGTTATTTCTCTCACGTGCCTCAGAGGTTTGTCATCTATAGCAAATTAGAGGGTGTGGATGCATTTTGAAAACTGTAAAGTACATAAACCTTAAGCTGATGGGCAGAGGGAATGTTGCATGAGTGGGATCTGGAGCAGGTCCCTGAGGTCCCCTTGCCACACACACACACACACACCCAGGCCTGCTTTCAGCTGGGCACAAAGTCTGGTGTTGCACGCCGTGGGCTGCAGGAGCCGTCGGGCAAACGTGGTTGTGGTGGGGGTGGGGGGCCCTCTGGAGGGTGTTACTGCCATCAAGGGAGGTGAGCTGCTAATTACTCCATGTGAGAACAACATTCCCCACACCTCCTCTACAGTGTGTCACAGAACATGGTGGGGGTGGGGGTGGAAAGTTTTCAATTCTCTGCCCAGAGGCTCAGAGACACATAGAGGGTAGCCCTTAGAGGCAGAGCCGTGGAGGGTATGTGCTGGTGTGGCCAGGGGCCAAGACGAGACTCCTTACAGGTGGTGACCCAGGGCTCCACAGTTTACAAGGCACTGGCCCCTTCATCGTCTTGTGCTTTTCTTACCGCAATTCTGCAACATGGACATTCATTCACCCACCAGACCTTCCCTGAGCGTCTACTATCTGCCTGGCTCCTGCTGGAGGAATGGGTTCCAGCCCCTGAGGCAATGCAGACTACAGAAGGTGGGGACAGGAAGAGCATGGGGCAGAGAGACCACCCTTACACACAATAAAGGGTAACAGGTACCGCCACGAGGGGCGCACGGGGGCATGCGGGAAACAGGTCTCAATGGCCTCATCGTACAGGTGAGGCCAAGGATTTGGCTCAAGGCCCGCAGTGACTGATGGCTATGTATGCTCTTTCGGGATGCCTTGTGGCTGGTGGGGGAGCAAGCCAGGAAAATAATGGGAAAAAAGTTCCAAGCAGAAAAAAGAGGACGTGCAAAGGCCCTGAGGAGGGAGTATTCGTTATCTGATTCCAGTGTGCTCATTGGCTGCCTAGTGGATGGGCGCCATGGTGTCCTATGTGAGTGCCGGCTCCCGCTGGATACTTGGACCCGCGGGGCTTTGATCCAAGGACTGAGTGCCTGGTACTCTCGCCAGGTGTGGCCAATCTCCCTGCCCTCGACCAACTGCCTAAGGAAAGCCTTCCCAGGAGGAATTGTCTCCCCTCCACGTTGCTTCACGCAGCCCTCTCTGACGCACTGCCTCTCCAGATTGAGGTGCTGGAGAGCTGGCGGGCTGCTTTCAAGCTCTGCAGGGTCGTCCCCAGCTTTGGGGACTCCCATACCTAAAAATAATAGCTTACACATAGTAAGCACGATCTTATTTTTAGGAACATTTAGGATCCCCACTACACAGATGAGAAAACGGAGGCTCAGAGAGAGGACAAAATTTACTCAGGGTTCCACAGCTGGTAAGTAAAAAGAGCAAGGATTTGCATTCACCCCTGACTCCTCTGACTCTAGTCTGATTCAGTCCTTCTAGAACGCCCTCACTCTCTTTCCCATCTAGCCATATCTTACCATACTTCAAGGACCACTGCCTTTGGGAGACCCTCCTTGGCTGACCCGACTCATCTCAATGCTCCCTACAGCCTGTCTGCATGTGGGTCAGCGGGGTCTCCTGGGGAGGCAGGGCTCTCAGCAGAGACAGAATGACCCAAACCTTGAGGCCCTGGCAACAGCAGCCCGCCCATCCCCCAGAGCATGGAGAAGGTCCTCGCTTCTCTCTCTGACATCGCTCCATGCCATTACTCTGAATTTTAAAAACATAGTTTTTAAGTGAAAGACGTATATGCTTATTAGAAGACATTGAAACATTATTGAAGAGTATAAAATGGAAAGTCAAAGCTCTTTCTCCAGAGGGAGTCACAATTAGGAATCATTTAGACATTTCCCGTGCATAAAATGTATATAGAGAGGCATAAATGCATATCTATTCCTTTGAAAGTCACAAATGAACTCAGACTCAGCATACTGTTTGTAACCTGCTCTCAACGTTTTACAGACATCTTTTGAGCCTGGTACAGAAGGTTCCAGCTCATTCTTTCTCCTGGCGACTGGTAATCTAGTGTGGGACAGCTTCCTCGTATCTAAGATTCGAGGATGCAGCAGCCCCTCTCTGCTCACCCCTCAGGGGGTCTATGAGGAGAAACTGAGGCAACAGGTGCGGGGCTCTCAGGAATGGCGGGTAGACTGGCATGGGGTTGTGCCCTCTGCTGGGCCAACTGGGTTCCAAGGTGGAAGTGGGGTCAGAGCAGGTCCGCGGGCTAGAGAACGTCCTCCCACTCTCCCCTCTTCCAACAGGCTTGTCTCACGCGCCCACTACCCCCGCCTGCCCCGGCCCACTTCCCCCGCACCTCATAAATCTGCAGATAGCCGGGTCTGCTCAACCCGCCGGGACACCCTCCAGAGGCTCCCAGATAAAGCTGCAAACTGGCAGAGGGTTGGGTGTCTAGGGCCCGTTCGGCACTTCCGGCCCAGGCCCTGACCCAGCTGGGCCTTGCCCTGGGGGTCCTAGGGGTTAGTCGGACTGAAGGTTGCCTGTGCATGTCTCAGGGGACCTTTCCAGTCCAACTGCCCAGCTAAGCTTCAGCCTCCCCTCCGGACCTTTTCACCGCCCATCCATCCTGAAACCGCAGCCACACAGACCTTTCCTGAACACCCCTTTTATCATGTCACTCCCTGCTCGTGGCCTGCTGGTGGCTCCCCAGTGCCTGTGGGAGAAAGTGCAAACTTCTTCCCCCGGAATTCCTGAGCCAGCCCCAGCGGCTCTTCCATCCTGATGTCTCCCCACCCCCACTCCAGGGGCCCTCAACCCAGCGGGTTCGGCTCCTCTCACGGCATGTTCCCACCTCCTCGCTCCGCCTAAGCCCACGTAGCGAATAGCCATGTGCCCAGAGACAGATGTGGGCTGCACCCCCACAGCGATGTGACCGTGGGCACATCACTCATGCTGTTGGAGCCCCATCTTCTTACAGGACAAAGNTCATGTTCCCACCTCCCCGTTCCGCCTAAGCCCTCGTAGCGAATAGCCATGTGCCCAGAGACAGATGTGGGCTGCACCCCCACAGCGATGTGACCGTGGGCACATCACTCATGCTGTTGGAGCCCCATCTTCTTACAGGACAAAGAGCTGCCTTTCTCGAGTTGTGGTGGGGATTGCATAGAAGGAGCTATGTAGGGGCGTTTGGGTGGCTCAGTTGGTTAGGTGACCGCCTTCGGCTCAGGTCATTATCTCGGGGTCCTGGGATGGAGCCCCTTGTCCCGGATCAGCAGGGAGTCTGCTTGTCCCTCTCCTTCTGCACAGCCCTGCTTGTGCTCTCTCTCTCAAACAAATAAATAAAATCTTAAAAAAAAAAAAAAAAAAAAAGAGCTCTGCAGATAAGAGGCCCAGGGCTTGGCCCTTCCAAAGGACTGAATTAATGTTAGCCCCCTTCCTTTCTTCCCCGTGCTGCTGTATCTTCATGTGATCACCGTAGCAGCAAACACACACAGTGCTTGTGCCCAGACAGCTGGAAATGTTTACATGTATCTCACTGTATTTAATCTTAATACTCCTAGAAGACAGGCACTGTATTATTCCCATTTTACAGATGAGAAAACTGAGGCCCAGCACAGTGAAGTAATTGTCCAAGGCCATGTGACAAATTGGGGGGCAGAACAAAAACTTGAGTCCAGGGCACCTCGCGTCCCCAGAAAGCCCCTCTTCCAGAAAGCCTCTGGAAGCTTAGTGAGATGGCCCCCACTCTGTCTTAAGTCATTTCTCTAATAGCAAGACTTCAGAGTCACCCTGAGGGCACGGAGCCTGGGTGGGGGTGAAGGGTGGGGAGGAAGGGGGACAATTGAGACAGATGTGCCTTTCTTTCTGAGGCTCTGTCCTTCCCACAGACCACAGCTTTGCGGAAGGCAGCCTCCTGCGTATTCAATTTTGGGACCCCCCCCTCCTGCATCCATGTAAAAAGTATTTCCTGGTCTTTATTTTTCAAAACCCTGTAAAAGTGAGTGAAAATGAATCAGGGGCAGGCAGGTCAGTGTCGTGAAAGGAGAACCTCAGCTTTCCAGTGTCCATGTAACTTGGACAAGCCCCTTTGGCTCCCCGGACCTGTTTCTCACGGGGGCAAGTCTGCGAGAGGATTCGGTGGGACCTGACACCGCTTCCCGGAACGCTGCACAGTGAGATCGTCTCTCCTTGTGCAGTTCCCTTCAATCCCCTGACCTCAAAGAGAAAGCCTCTGCTGGGCCGCTGAGACTTTAACCCTCCCCGAAACATTGCTGGTGGCTTTAACAGCGGCAGCGAGGGGGCCTCAGACTCAGGACCTGTGAAGAGCGGCCCCGGTGCTCTTTGCCTCCCCTGTAGACCTCTCCTTCCCTCCTCTACCCTCTCACATTTAGCAAACAGGGACAGGCATGGGAAGCCAGTCCCCATGAGCAACCTTGGCTAGGGAGGGGGACGGGGAGAGTCCCCAACGTCCTGGTGAGACGGAGCCCCAGGTGCCCATAGCTGTGACCAGCTTCAGGACTTGCCCCTGCATGGCCTCTGCTTGCTTCCTGGTGCCCCTCTGTCCCCTAAATCCCGCCTCGGGCTCCCCTCCTTTCTGCCAGGGCCCAGCCAGGACAGTGAGGAGTGGGCAGGAGCCGGACCATGACCCTTCTGTCCTATCTCTGCTGTGTTTGTAGTTAGTTACCTTCTGCTTGTGTCGAGCGCTATTGCTGTTTTATTTATCGCTGGGATGCGGACTTTCCTTCTAATACATTTACTCCAGGAAACAGAAAAGTGAGTCATTTCAAGAACAGCCATGAGAACATGGCTCAAGCAGGTAGAAGTTGACACTCAGCAATCGGGAGCCGCGGGACCAGAAAGGTTTCTGCTCCCCTTTAAGCCCTAACATTCTGGTTTGGTCTGGGGACTTTCCTGCTATTTCTGGGCATTGAAAGAGCTTCGTGACTGCCCCGTCTCTCTCCTGGGGTGGCCACAGTGGGCCCGACATCTCTGGGGTGCCCCGCAGCAGAGCCTGGAGCCCCCACCCTGCCCCGAGTGTCTTCAGCCCATGTAAAGATGAAGCCAGGATCGATCAGGGAGCAGACTAAGTCCTTCCCTTGTCCTCCCCAGTCCCAGCACCCTCTGGGCGCGAGGCAGAGGTTCTGGGAAGGCTTGTTCACCACATCTGGAGCTCATTATGCCGAGAAGCTGGAGAGTCTGAGGATATAAATGGGTCCAGCAAGGGTTTAGATAAATACGGGGATGATAGACCCGCACCAGGTTATTGAGGGGAAGTGAAAGGATGTTCGAGGAAGATCCTTAACCTTGTCAAGCTCCTCGACAAACTGTCCCCGGGGGGGCCGTCTACTCAGCAGCCTCATCTCCTGCCTCTCCCCCACACGCAGCCCAAGCGCAGCCAAAGGCAGAGACGGCTCCGCCTCAAGACGCCAAGTACCGATCCCTCTGCCTGCTGTGCTCCTTCCTTCCCCTTGCTCTGGACTCTGAGCAGCCTTGCCTGGCCACCTGGGCTGGGTGTGGCACCTGGCCTTCCTCCACCAGCACACAGGGCTGATGGGCTTGTATGTCTGCCCAGCTACTCGACTCGGCCACAAGAGTCTAGTGGAGGGCCCAGGGTGTGGTAATATAGGACAACAAGAACTGTCCCCATTTAGTGAGCGCCCACCGTGGGCCAGGACATACACCACGCATTCCGCACGCATCCACTCATCGAACCCCCACAACAGCCCGGCGAGGCAGGGCCTCTGATCATCCCCATTTTACAGACGAGGAACCTGAAGCTCAGAGAGGTGAAGCCACTTGCCCAGGGTCACACAGCCAGAAGGTGGGGCATGGAGCTCAGGTTCTATCTTCCACGCCACGATACCTCACCCAAGCTGTGGGTGAACAAAGACTGGGGGCCGGGAAAATGAATGGGAAACCAAGTATGCGCTCAGATCCAACTCTGTGGGGTCCTTTCAGAGCCTCTTACTGAAAAGGCGGTTTTAATTCCCTTGTATGTCCTGTCTACACAGTAGGAGTGCTGCACAGTGATTTTCCTGTCACACAAGGCATGCAGACGGTCATAAATAACATCTGTGGAGTGCCCTGGACATTACAGAGAACATTCATCACGTAAGTCTCAAAATAACCCTGCGTGGTAGGTTTCACTTGACAGATGAGAAGATGGAGACCGAGGAGGAGAAACGACTCACCCAAGGCCACAGGCACAAGTGTTCAGCCAGGGGTCAGAGCCTGTGAGTGGGGTGGCCGTCCACAGAATGGCATCCAGACCACTGCCCGACTTTGGGAAAGCTGCCCCCCCACCCTTGGGGCCTAATCTTCTCATCTCTGTGATGGGGTGAGTGACCCCCATTCATTCTCCTCTTCAGCGGAGGCGTCTGACCCTCCAGGACAGAGGTGGCCCTGTGGCTCAGTGACTCTGAAAGAAGCTGAGCACTGACACCCACTCCTGCCTTTCTGTGCGGCAGGCCCACTTCAGCTCGAGCATCCCCGCCCCCAGCTAACTGTCCCTCATCTTGTTCACCCTCACTTTACATATGAGAACAGCAAAGCCGAGAGGGGCTAAGCATCTGGGTCCATGGCAGGACCACAATTTGAACCCAGGTCAGCTGTATCCCTGAAAGGCAGAGGCTGTGGAACCTTCTGGAAAGGTATGAAGGTGGGAAGGTGAGCACTGACGTGCAGCTGAGGACAGAGCTCCGCACTCAGGCCAAAACGAGTCCTGGGAAAGAAGATAGAGAAGGTGATGAAAGTCAGCTCAGAGGTGGCCAAGATGCTGTTGGGGCGAGGGCCTGCCTGTGCCGGGCACAGCAGACATGGGGATTGTGTTACCAAGACACTTCCAGGCAGGTGAGTGCACCTCAGACGTCCCTCCGCCTGGCGCCCCATCAGACAGGTGTGAGCTGCAGGTGAGAGTTCCACCCTATCTGCCCTGGTGGCTTTACGGGCTCTCCTGCTGTGTGACCTTGGGCAGGTCCTGTCCCCTCTCTGGGCTTCAGCTTCCCCATCTGGTATAGGAGGGGCTTGGACTAGAATGGAGTTTCTCCAACCTGTCATCCCTGAATTATTTTTAGGACTTTGGCCACATCCATGTAACCACTTGAACTCTGCTTTACCTTTAAATTCACTCACTTATTCTTACTGAAATATGCTCATTAGCAAAGGAAAAATCAGGTAGCTACTGTCACTAGAAGCAAGCCAGCACCCATTCCTACAACCAGACATAGTTTGGGGAGGCGGTGGAGAACATAGCCTCAGCCTATTCCTCTGTAAGATGCAGAGAATAACAATGCTGATCTCATAAAGTTGTTATGAGGATAAAAGGAGTTTATATTTGCAAAGTACCGGCACTTAGCAAGTGCCGTATATGTGTCTGTTAAATAAAAATATGAAAACAAGCTAGGCACCCTGGAAGCAAGACGACACCCTGGCATTCCAGCTCCCCAGTAGGGTCTGAGCCTGAGGCCTGCTTTTCCCTATTGAAAAGAGAGATTAGCGGCTGTCAGAGAGGTGTGAGGGACATGTTGGCAGGAAACAGAGACTTTCTCCGTGAGTAATCAACAGGCGCGCAGGAGAGAGGAAGGGGAACTTTCTTACTGTGTGATTCAGTGTTATTTAATGCCATTTCCACGTCCGCCCCCCTCCCCAGAGTCTGCGCTGTGGGACACCCCTGTAAACACAGGGGTAAAGCACATCCAATCCCAAGTCCGGCTCGGGGGCCCTCGGACTCGAGGGAGAGAGGAGAGAGCAAACCTCTGACTCCAGACAAGGGTCCCCGCCAGGGCACCCTTCCATCCCGTGCCCCTCCCTGTCCTACCCTGCCTGCTGAAGACCCTCCCACCGCCTCCCCTGGATTTTCTCGGTCAGCCCCATTTCAACGTCCCACTCCGCTTCTCTTCACAGGGAGGTGGTACCCCTGTAGGCGTTGAGTGTCAAGATTCTGGACTCCGAATTTCCTTTCTGACTGGCCTCAGGCAAGTCACATCCCTGGCTCTGCTGCATTTCTTCACCTGCCAAATAAGGATTAAAGAACCTACCTGAGAGGCTTAGCTCGGGCGTCAATGCCATAATGCAGCTTGAGGGCTGAGCACAGCTCTGGGCACAGAACTAGCCTACAGTCAATGACAGTGGCTCTTGTTGTTTCAGATAAACGCACCATCTGAGAAAGGAGTCCTTTGTCCGACCGTGCGTCTTGATTGCAGTAACTGTAATACTTCACGCAGCCCCTCCTCATACCCACCCTTCTGTCTGTCTGTCCTGAGGGCTCCAGGAGGGCAGGGAATAGCTAGTTCCTGTCGGTGCCCTCAGCCCCCAGCGCAGGGCTGGAACCCACCAGAGGCCCAGCTGCCCAAGTGTTTGTTGAATGAATGAATGAAGTCATGGCTCAGGGGGACCTAAGACAGCCTGAGGACATGGAGAGGTAGTTTCTACGCTTCTCCATCCTGGACGCCATCTCTTCAGCTGCCTTTCCCCTTCCCTGAACAGAGCACTGGAGGGACAACTTTCCTGGGTGGGAGCGGATGTCATGCCAGGACTTGTGATGTCACACAACCAAAAACATCTTCTGTTGTCACCCACAAAATTGAACACCTTCGTCTGAAGCCCTTAATTCACGCCCACGTTGGAGGTTTATGACTGCAGTGTGAGGGGAGAGAACGCGAAAGGAAATGCACACCCCAGGCTCTGCCCTCCGTTCCTCCCTTTTTCCAGGACACCAGTATGTGCTGGTGACCAGCAGTCACGAAGTACAAAAGAATGGGATAGGCCCTGACGATAGGAACTCACAGATAAGAGACTCCATGACATGTGTAGTCTACCCTGTTGGCTTTTATGAAATACTATATACTCAGCTCTTTCTAGAAAGAATTTGAGGGACATTTATAATTAAAAAAGAAATCTATATATGACAGCTAAATTACATATTTGTAAAAAAAAAAAAAAAGCATTCCCAAACCCCTAGAAGTAAGGGAGAAAGAACTTTTCCATGAATCTGGGATGAGACTGTGACTGTCATCAGGAAACAATGTTTTGCCCTGAGCTTCCTGGCAGCCAAAGTGAGAAAGGAAATAGGTTGGGGGGGGGAGAGGAAGGATAATCAGAACAATGGTCAAAACTTATTGAGTGCTCACTCTGTGCCAGGCATTAAGAGCTTTATGTGTGGCAACAAGGTAACAATATAATACAGTAACCCAGTGAAAGACAGAAGATTATCTGCCTCATATTACAGATGGAGAAACGGAGGCAAGAAAGGACTGAGTCGCTTGCTCAAGGGGCCAGCAAACAGGGAGCGAAGGCATGAACTAGGAAATGTGGCTCTACAGTCATGCTAGCGGTGAGCCACCATGCTGTTCCGCCATGCTGTTCCGCCATGCTGTTCCCCACGCTTTTCCACTGGCTTCGCTCAAGCCCACCAGGCAGCGTGCTTAACTTCATCTGCCAAATGATATAACTGAGGCACAGAGAGGTAAAGTGACCTGCCCAAAGTTACACAGCGTGCCAGTGGCACAGTGGGCCCTGGCCAACCTCCCTGTCCTTCTCCTCTCAAATACTGGCTCAGCTCCACAGCACGACAGCTTTTAGAGTTCATTCCAGGTGACGAGACAGGTCACATCTGAGTTCCCAAATGGCAGGGGCATCCCAGCAGCTCACCGGCCTGCTCGCCCACAGGCCGTCCCCTGCCAGCACAGGTCCCGGCTGACTGGGGGGTCTGGCAGTGCCGGTTCACAGGCCACAAGCCAGGCCGAGGTGTCTGCTTTGCTCCCCTGGGTGGGTGAGTAAGCTCAGAGCCCCTGCCCCTTGCCTGTGGCTGTGTGGGGTGTCTGCAGAAGGGATCGGGAGGAACCCAAACCCCTCTCGACTTGCCCTACCAGGATCACAGAGCCCCTGGAATAGCCTAGCCGGTCCAGAGTCCACAGATCTTGATGGGGTTTGACCTTGGGCCGGTAACTTCATTACTAGGGGGTAACACCAAGGACCGACTACAATAATTCAGTAAAAGCAGTTAGCACAGTGTCTGGCACATGGAAAGTTCTTAGTCCATTTTAGACATTATTAATGCAGTTAACCTGACCTGGGTCTCTCTGGGGTCCATGGCTGCTCTGACCGCGGTGGACAGACATGAGCCTGCTTCACAGGGGCCCCAGCCAAGCGACGGAGGTCAGAGCAAAACACAGTTCCGTCTTGTCTACCGCTCCACCTGGGTTTCTGGTATAAAGCAGCTGGTGCAGAAAGCGGAGTTTCCATCCCAGCCCGGCTTCCAGCTGGCTGTGCGACCTGGGGTCAGCCCATCCTCCTCTCTGGGCTTGTTTCCCCTTCCCCTTGGACGGAGGGGCTCCCCCACCCTGACTGCTCATCACTTCATCCTTTACTTCGTCTGACTTCCCAACACCTCCAAGGAGGGAGGCAGCGCGGGTCCTGAGCCCCCTCCAGAGAGGAGGAAAGCAAGACTGAGTGCGAAGTGAAGGGATTTACACCCCGAGGCTGTTGTAGAAAGAAGGGCGCAGTGGGAAGTGTGTGGACACAGCCTCGGACAGAGCCGGGTTTGGAGCCCAGCCCCTCCACTCCCTAGCTGGAAGGTCATGAAGGAAATGCCTCACACCCTCCTGACCTGACTTCACCTAAAAGGGTGGGAGTGAGACCCCCTTGCAGGCGAGGGTCAGGAAAAGGAGCGTAGTAGCCAGAGGATCCAGCACGGGGCAAAGCCCACCCCAGGTAGTCAATGAGGAGGCCCTGTAATTCTTCTGTTGTTCCAAGTATGAGGATACGGAGGGTGGGGCTTGACCAAGAGCTACAGGCCTCCCTGCTTCATCCCCTCCTCTCCCTCTCCAACCCCTAGGTCTTCTCGGCCACCAATAATCCACACTCCTGCTGGGTCTTTGCCCAAGCTATGGCCCCCGCTTGGTGCACCCTCCCCTCCTTCTGAGCCAGGTCAGCTCCCACTCACCTTTCAGGCCACACTTGTATGTCACTTCCTCCAGGAAGCCTTCCTTGGCCTCCCTATCACATCCAATCCTCCCTTCCAACCTCTTCTGAAGTGGCTAATATGTGGTTGTCCCATATCTGTGAGGTTCTTTGATGACTGTCTGCCCTGCCAGCAGGCTCTAAGTTTCTTGAGGGGCAGGCGTCTTGCCTGGTCTTCCCACTGCCGTATCCCAGCCCCTAGCTCAGGGCCTGGCCCACAGTTGAAGCCCAGCCATTACTGCATCTTGATCAATGCAGAGCCAACAGAGCCAGTCACTGTGTGGCTGGAGGTCCTGTTCACCAAGCCTTGGTGGCATATTGAGAGGTCACACTGATGCCACCGTGTCCCCACTTTGCAGACTGCTCTCAGGGGTGTGGAAATGCATGGGATGGGGGAGGGGCGGAGAGACATGCTTTGAAAGATAAGCTGCACATTGTCACAGAAACCAGATGAACATCAGCTAGACGCCCCAGTCACATCTGTGGGCAGACAGCAGCCCCTCCTAGGCTCAAGGCTGCCGACCCATCCTGGCCCAGCCTGGGCCCCGCAGGACCACATCAACAAAGGCCCCACTGCTGAGCACCGCCGTGTGTCAGGGCCCTGCAAGGGTGGTAATTGTCTCATTAAATTCTCACAACCCCGTGAGGTAGGGATTGTCACCCTCTTTTAGAGATGAAGGGAACTAAGGCTCGGAGAGGCAGAGTCACTTGCCTAAAGTTATAATATCAGAAAGCAGAGAGGGGCACTCTTTGGATTGCTTACCTTTTCATTGAGGTATAATATGCATGCAGAAAAGTGCACAGATGGGATGTGTATAGCTCGATGAATGATCAAATGTCTATACTCACGTAACTACTACCCAGAACGTTCCTCGTGTCCCCTTCCCCACACCGACCACCGCAGGCGTCACTAGCCTGACTTCTACCACCATTGATTAGTTCTGCCTGTTTGTGAAGTTCCCATAAATGAATCACGCAGATTGCATTCTTCCGTGTCGGGCCTTTTTTTGCTCAGCGTAGGGATTTTAAGATTTATCCACTACGCTGTGTTACCAGCAATTTGTTCTTTTTTATTGCTGTGTGGTATTCTCTTATGTGGACACACCATGATTTATTTACCCAGTCTTTGTGGATGGACATTTGGGTCTTTTCCAATTCGGGGCTATTATGAGCAAGCTTCTGTGAACATTCTAGCCCAATACCTGCCTTGGTGAGCATGTGCACTCATTGCCTTTAGGTGCACGCCAGACAGGGAGTAGGACGGCTGGGCCGTGGGGAAGGCATACACCAGCTTTAATAGAAACTGCAAAACTGTTTTCCAAAAGGCTTCTGTGACTGTATTCCCATCATTGCCCCAATCTGTTTCTTAGGAAAATCATGGTGTGGGGGTGATTTCGTTATTTTGGATAATGGTGATTTATTGTGTTAATAATCACATGTGATTGGACTCTTTGCAGCACCACCAGAGATTTCCATTAGAAATAAAGTCATGAATCAATTATAAGCCCTTTGTCAGACTTCCTATGTGCAATTCGGGGGTTCAGATAAATGTGGCTCCATTGATAGCTGACCCAGACATCAGGTCAGGCTCTTGGACTCAGAGCTGGGGGCCCCAGTCCAGAAGCAGATGAAATGACCATTTGCAGAGGGGTAGGGAGAGGCCAGGCTCTCTACACAAGGCTTTTATTCACTTCCTTTAATCCTCCCAAATGTATTGTGAAGCAGTGATGACTGTCCCATTTTACGGAGGAGGAAACTGAGCCTCAGAGAGGGAAGTGCCGCAGCCTGGGTCTCACAAGAAATAATTGCACGGAAAGAGTGGCTTCCTGGTGTCGCAGGTCAGAAGCTGATCAGGACATTAAGAACAGCCCCGGCATGATCCAGCCCTAGGTTAATGTGACCACTAATAGCCACTGTGTCCCCAAGCAAACGACGCCTAGCACAGAGTGTGTGCTCAATAAAGGCTTGCTGGTAACTGAAAGACCAAATGAGTGTAGCTAATGTCAAGATGGAAACAGAACAAGGACCCTTGGGCAAAGTTGGGGGTTAACTTCTCTGCCCAGACAGACAATATCAAAGCACTTGGAACAGAGGGTCAATAAACACCGTTCCTCTTTTGTGCTGTTCAGAGCTCCAGCTCCCAGGGTTGCCCCCACCCCAACCCTTGCCATCGACATTCCATCCCTTACTCCTGACCGGCCCCCTATGCCTCCCCTGACTACAGAAATGGCCGTCTGTCTCCAACATGTCTCGTTCCAGGCACCCTCCTCCATCAGCCAGGCAGTCTCGAGGCCACTGACTCTGGGACGTGACCACACCACAGCCCAGAGCTGTGCAGTGCCAGTATAGGCTCTGGGCTCATCCAGGCCAGCAGGGGGACATGCTCAGACCCTGGGAGCTGGGGCCCTGGGGCTGGCCCTGGCTTGGCCCCCACCCACCCATGTACTCAGGGGCTTTAGGTGAGTTCCCCTCTCTGAGCCTGTTTGCCCGTCTGTAACAGGAGGAGTTTGCGAGGAATATAAAAACGTGCAGAGGAGATGTGGGGCAGGGATGATGTGCCTGGGCCTTGGAGGCCCACGCTGGGTTCAAATCCCGACTCTACCACGGCCCTTCTGGGGCAGGTGCCTTACCCACACTAAGCTTCAACTTTCTTATGTCTAAAACAGGGAGAAAAAAGAGAGCCCACCTCACAGATGGGCAAGAGAGGCAATTAGCCCAGTGCATGGCACGTTTTAAGCTCTCGTGCAGGTTGCAATGATTCCTGTTGCTCTCATCATTACTGTTCTTGTTCCAGCGGGAGCTGACATGAGAAACTGATCAAGTTTTTTGCTGGGAAGAAAACTGGGCTGTCAGAGCGAATACGTCCTGCCTTCCCTGAGGCTTTTAGATTTCATTCCAAATCTCTAAACAGGAGGAACAGATGGGCCATACGGTCCATTCACTCACTCAACAAGTATTTAAGCGCCTACTATGTGCCAGGAGTTATTCTAAGTGTCAGGCAGTGAGTGAGTGCCTCCCATGTGACTGTGGTATCGATGGGGGTGGGGGGCGGGGAGAGGGAATCCCTTTATCTCTCAAGGAGAGACAAGATGGCTTGGGATTTAGATAAGAGGGAGACTGGGGGTCGTGGGCTGGGGGGAGAGCAGCCAGGTGTCAGGAGGGGAGGGAAAACAGACGGCTCTAGGAACTCGGTTTTAAGGAGTTTTACTTAGAAGAAGGATAAAGTAGAGGGGACAGACTTTCAAGGTGTCAGTTTAGGGAGACAAGTCCCAGCAGCCCCGGGTGAGTGAGGAGACATCTCCCAAGTCTGCCCCTGGAGGGAGAGCCTGGGGGGGGAGGGGCGGATGATTGGATAGAATAAGAGGATGAGAGGGTGGGGGTCTCTGAAGCCAGCACCAGCCCCACAGACCACCTTTAGCCCACTCCCATGGTGCACACAGAACCCCACGTAGCCAGGCCGTTGTTGCTGGGTAGGAGGAGCGCCTGGAGGGTGGGACTGCCCCCTCCACCCCTGCAGGGCAGCGGACAGCCATGAGCCGGGCGCACCAGCCAGGTGATGCTGGTGAGGGAAGGCATGGCCACAGCAGGGGTGGCCCACCATCACCGGGTGCTTACTTGACCCTGAACCAAATTAAGAGTTTTGCACAAACCCCGCCCTGCAACTGAAGGAATAAAGTTCTATTCTGCTCCTCTTCTTACGGACGAGGAAAATGAGGCTCAGGGAGCTGAAGAAAAAGTCCGAGGCCACACATCAGTAAGGGCGGAGGAGCCATGATGCTGCCGACTGCTCTAAACAGGGGCTTCTGGGGCTGAGGAGGTGGGGCTCTGTGAGGGAATGGAGGGGGTGGGGAAGGGCATTCCAGGGGAGGGAACAGCAGGAGCACACGGGCAGGACAGTGTGAAAAGGCGGTGAGGAAAAGGAAGAGCAAGACATCGAGGATGGCAGGACATGAGGCCATGACGAGGGCAGTAGGTCTCAACTGGGCACCATGCCCCCTGGTTGGCATTTAGAAGTGTGTAGAGGCAGTTTTGGTTGTTGTATGGACAACAGAGACGTGCGGACACGCTTGCTCACGGCTGACTCCATGGTGGTAACATTGGCAACCCACTAGCTCGCGGGACCCCAGGGTCATGGGTCCAACATTTAAGAACTGTGGAGGCACAATGGGGGCTGCTCTTGGCATTCATGGGGTGGAGCCCAGGGTGCAAAATGTTCTGCAATGGGCAGAACAGTCCTGCAAGAGGAAGAGCTGTCCTGACCAAAATATGAACAGCGACCTTGTTTAAAAAGTAAAAGATTAGACTAATCATGACACCCACCCCCCAAAAGGAGAACCGTACCCCAGTGACCCTATTTGAAGAGAATTACAGCGAGGCCAAATGACGGGGACGTCACCCAGATGGAAAGGACCTGGCTGCATTGGTACCACAGAAAGAGATCTCGGGGTCACTAGGGACCTCAAGCTGAGTACAAGGAAGCAACAAAAGGCTCAGGCAAATCGTTTGGGCCTGAAGCTTCAAAAACGGGGTTTATTTAGATAATCCCTCCCCAGGCCTCCCTGCCTCAGTGCCTGGTTTCTCTAAGGATTTATTTTGTGAAAATGTCTCTCTCAACAAGTAAGTTATCCTACCCTGAGCCGATGAGGGAATTCTTCTCTACGTTCAAAACCACAAACCCTGGGCAGCCCTTCTGCGGCCCAGCAAACTTTCTGCAGCGTCAGGTTATGAATCACTCGTCAAATCCAAGTCTGATTCCAGGCCAGGCAGGGTGTGGGGGCAGGGAGGCTGTGCTGTGCTCCCAGCTCCGGGGCTGGGCTGGGGCTGGGGCCGGGCTGCTGTGTGGGGCGGGCTCAGTCCCTTCTGATTCCGACTCCCCAGGGATCAGCCCTGTGTGCCACCAGAAATACCCAGATTGGCATGGGTCTGACCTCTGATGCCAGGCCCTCCACACAGAAGAGCTCTTTGGGGCCCAGAATGGCCAGGTGAGTGGGACAGGTAAGCTCCTTTCAGCAATGAGGCTCAGGGAAGGGGGAATGTAGGGAAAAGGAAAAGGTGACAGCTAAGCCTAAAAGCTCTAGGGCCCCGCTCCATAACCCCAAGTGTGCCTCAGTCTGCCAAGCCAGACTCCCACACACATTCGCTCACTCGCTCCTGATGGCCAGGGGCACCATCCCCAACCTGCCAGACCACGGGGACACCTCGGCCCTAGGGGTTCCTCCACCATGGCTTGAGAACACCTCTCCTCCTCTCTACCAATCTCCAGGCCCTGCTCTAGTCTTCTCTCCCCTGAAACCTCTGTGCAGAGCCCCGGCACATAGTAGGTCCTCAGCAGACATCTGCCGAATGCAAGGTATGACTACGTGTTTGGAAAGACTGACGACAGCACACTGCTCTCTCAATAGCGAATGCATGAATAAATGAACAGACTAAAGGCTGCAGTGTGGTCCCTGAACAGAAAAGTGCAAGGAACTCATATGGAGATTTGAATCCCGGCTCTGCCACTTACTCGCTGGGTGACTTCAGGGAAGTGACCTTGCTTCTGGGAGCCTTGGTTTTCTCATCTGCAATATGGGGAGAATGGTAGCACTTACTCCAAGGCGCTGTTCTGAAGATGCCTCGGGAGAAGGTTCCAGCAAAGCTCAGCAGAGCACCTGCTACCAGGCGCTCAGATATGGAAACCGTTACTCCGGTGACCATCATCCGTATTTACCACTGAGGCTTGAGGGCTTGAGACCAAGCACATTTGAGGTTTCCTGGCTTTGGAAGGATCATCAACACAGGCATGGATGGAGCCAGGCATATTTAGGAACAAGAAAATGATAAAGGGAAGAGAGGAAGGGAAAGCGAAGACCAGACTCCTGAGTGAATAAAGCCATCTGTGCTTCTGTGAAAATCATCCCCAAAGAGGGGGCTGGGCCCAGGGTGGGCCCCCAAGAATCCCTCCAGCCCCGGAGTGGGGATTTCTCATCTCTGAGACGAGCTGGTGTTTTTCACCTGTAAATGGCTTCCTTAGGTCCTGCTCAAGGCCGGGCATGAACTCAAAGAGCTTTTGAAGGCTGGGCTGATAAAAGAGCCACCTTGTTCTGGCCCAAGACCCAGTTCCAGTCTCCTTCTAGGTTCCGCCTAGTTTTCGATGCATCGGGAACAGCCTGTCATTATGATCACTTCCTCCCACTTCCAAGGTCTTGAGAGGGCGTCACGCTGAGTTGTAAACGCTTCTAGGATAGAGGAGGAAGTTATTTTTATGGGCAGACAGTGTCTTCATTCATTGCCTCCTTCATAAAGCATGAGTTTAAGAGCCTGCTGGTAACAGACCCTGTGCTGGGCATTGGCAGCCCAATGATGAATAAGATCAGAAAGTCTCTACGTTCCAGTCTAACAGGGAGGCCAATGTGGACAAAATTAGCTACAGTCTGTTGTTTAAGGTCATCCATAGCGGAGTTGTGAATAAAGGGCTGAGGGTGGGTGCAAAGTGTGGGTGGGGCATTTGAGTTGGGCCTTGAAGGATGACTAGGAGTTTGCTAGACAGAGAAGGGCATTCATTCCAGGCAACAGCTAGAGCCCAAATGAAGGTCTGGGGAGCTTGGGAGTTTATGACATATATGTATGGAACCTAGAGCTTATGGATGAGAATGACAAGGACAGACAGGGAGGTCAGCAGGGGCCAGGTCACCAAGCAGCTGGGTTAGTAAAACCAGAAGAAGGGGTTTGACTTTGATTCTTTAGACAACGAAGAAACCAAGGTCTGAGCAGGGGAGTAATATGGTCTGAACTGCAGTTTTGAAGACTCAGGGGTGATGCTCTGTGGGGTCCAGAGATCACTGAGATGGTCCAGGAGTGGAAGGGTGAGGCCTTGAGCTCAGGTGGTGGCTGGAGGGATGGAGAGTCAGGGAACAGCAGGAATGGCCAGGGAGAAAGGGGGGCACAGATGAAGAGGACTGTGCTTGCTCTTGGCCTGGGTATTCTCCCAAGATCCCTAAGCCAGTCAAATTAGGAAACTGAGGCATTGGAGGACTGGCCCAAGATTTCCAGTCCCAACCCAATGGCTGGATTCACAGATACACGGAGGCCTCTAGGGGGAGTCTCCCTTCAGAAAGAGCCATTGCCAAGGTGGCAGCTGACATTTCTAAGCCAACCAGCCGCCTCCAGCGCCCCCCCCCAACCCCCAGCTCTGATGAGGGGCAGTGAGGGGGCAGGCTGGGTCCTGTGTTGTGTCTCCATCAACGAAGTTCCATTATCCTCCGAGGCTGGGTGACCCCCTGCCGCCACCCCACAGTGCGCTGGGAAGAAAAGCTCCTCTCTGACAAGAAAGCCCCATTCCAGGCTGGGCCCGGGGTCTGGGCAGTGCCTTTATCCACGGTGACCCCGCCACAGTGTCAGCGGCACAAACGTGTCGGGCTGCAGAGGCTGCCCCCACCCCCAAAGGGCCTTGCACTGAAGCCGTGAAGGGGCCTCCTATGGGAACCAGACTGCAGCCGGCAGGCCCCACTGACGCTCCCAGGCCTCGTCCCACCCCCCGGGGGAATCCTGCTCTGGCCAGCGTGGTGACCAAGGCGGGCTGGTGAAGTGGGGGTGGGGGGGAGAGCTAAACAGAGCCCCTGCTTATGTGCTGGGAAGGGGGCCCCGAGGAACTCTTTGTCCAGCCTCCAGAATTATTTGGGAGGGAAGTTGAAGGGGAGAGTCTTTTGTGCCTCTGGGCCCAGCCCCTGGGCCTCACTCCCCACACCAACCAGGCAAGAGGGGCCTCCTTGTCCCCAGTCCCCCGCCCTCCCCACTGGCCTGCTCGCTCCTCGCTCAACCCCCTCCAGGTACAGTCTTGCCAAGGAGGAAAGGGAGGCCTCACCCTGACCAGCCTCCTGCAGACACCCAACCGGCCAGCGCGATCCCACATACACACATATGTCTCTGCATATGGCAACAGTAATGGCAACCAACCCATTACCTTTATCCAGCACTTCCTCTCTGCTACGTGCCTCTTCGTGCTACATTATCATCCCCGATTTACTAACGGGGAACTGAGGCTCAGAGAGGGAAAGAAGCCCATCTGAGGTAAGAGAGCATGCAAGTGGCTGAGTCAGGATTCAAACCCACATCCATCAGACTCTAGAGCCCACACAAGACTGCCCCATGGCTACTCTGCTTATGAAGGGTGAACTGGCAGGGGCTCTGCTCGAAGTCCAGTGGCCTCATCACCTCCCGGGACCTCAGGCAGACTCATTTCCGAAGAGCTCTGAGGGCTCTGGAAGAATGAGCAGGTTATCCTGGGGTGGGAGGGGCAGTTTCAGGGAAGACAGGCTCCCCAAATTAGATAAAGTTCCATTTGGATAAGTCCAAAGGAGTCCAGAGTAAACTGCAGATTTTCCAGTCATAGAGAACGGAGAGGGGCTGGCCCCAGGTCAGAGCCCTGAGAAGCAGACGAAGAGTCACCATGCTGGGGGTTCCCGGGGAGGCAGAGAACCAGGTCCTCGCTCAAGCTCCCTGCGCTTGGGCCCTGGGGCCAGCCAGCACTCCTCTGCAAAGGCCCAAGAAGCCGGAGATGCCAACTGTAGACTTGGAACTCCCTCAGAGCCTCTGATTCTCCAGCCTCGGGAGGGTGCTGTAACCCTGAGCCCCCCAGGCCAGGGGTAACGGAGTAAACCTGCACACGGGGGCGGAGCGGCCTCGAATCCCACTGGGCAGGCTTCGTGAGAGCTGCCCTCCCAGCCTCAGTTTCCCCACCTCGCAGGGCTGTTATGAGGATTGAACGAAAAAATGTGTATCCGGCATCAAACACACTGCCTGCCTCTCAATGAAAGGATACGGTCACCATCATCATTGGCAGAGCAATACAACAGAGGCTCGGAGTCCCCTAAAACGGTACACAAAAGCGTGTGCGCTTGTCTCCAATTTTCTGGGAGGTGGGAAGTTCTTAGCGCCTTAAGGTTCTTCGTGACGCCAACAAAGTTAAGAACTGTCATCAAAAAAGCACCCTCCTGGGGTATACACATCTCCAGGCCTCAGTTTCTCTAAGACTGGGGAGCCCCGCCCTGCTGGCCTCAAGAGGATGTTCGGAAGCTCAGTCGAGAGTGGAGGTAAAAGGAGCCCGTGAACGGTTGACGCTACGCCCGAGCCCCACATGAAAGGGCCTGGGAGAGATAGCAGCCCCTGCCCCACCCCAGGCCGGCCCCTCGTCGCAGGCACGGCTCTGTCCTACCTACTCAGGGGCTCCTGATGGGGGTGGCCTCGTGGGTGTAGTTTTATTTCTGGAAGCCAGAAGGCCAAGACCGGAGTCCTGAGTTCAACTCCTGGCTCTGTCCCCACCAAGTCCCACAAGCCTGATATGATAGTTTTGAGGATGGGCTGTGGACTCAGAAGATCATGGGTTCAAATCCCAGCTCTGCCACTTACTGGCCTTGGGCCAGGTACCAAACTTTTCAGAGATTCCGTTAAGGCAGAGGTAACAACAGTTCTGCCTCACAGTTTTCACCATCTTAATACTTTTTGTCATTCCCATCATTACTCATCCCCGGGTGGCCTTGCGCAAGTCCTGTGTCCTCACTGGGTCTTGCTTTCCCCGTCTGAAAATGAAGGGGCTAACTAGAAAGGGCAGACATGAAGGGGCAGCCGAGGAGGGGACACACAAAGCAGGTGGACAGTCCTGGGTTTGAATCGGAGCAAAAATCCATGTGGGTGAGGGCTATCACCGCTCTGAGCCTCAGTTTCCCCATCTGTACATGGGCTTCATCCTTCATCTGTAGTCAACAGACACTGACTGGGTTGGAGTGTGGAACATGCCAGGTCCCGGGCCAGCTGCTGCTGGCAGAAAGATGGCGATGGTGTGGTGATCCCTCCAGGTGGTGGACCACAGGGACGCCCGCTCCCAGGACTCCACGCAGGTGGGGCAACTCGGACAGGACCTGTGAATGCGCCTCTTATGTTGCAGAGAACTGTGGTGTCAGACTTGCTAGAGGTCCCTCGAGGGCCTCGGATGGGAAATCAGAAAATAGAGGGGAGGTCCCCTAAATATTTACCTGCTAGGCAAAAAAACCCAAAAAACAAAAACAAAAAACCCCTCTAGCAGAGGCACAAAAGGCAGCTTTAACTTCTAGTCCTCTGTGTGTGTGTGTATGTGTGTGTGTGTGTGTGTGTGTGTTGGGGGGCGTGGAATGAAATGAGGTCATATGGAAATGGACTATTTTTGTTTCAACACAGCTTTTTAAAAATACTCTTAATTATATGAAGATGGGAGAAAGGTTTTCTCAAAAATTAAAGAGAACTGTCAGAGCCGCCCTCTGGCCGCCCCCGAGCCCTCCCCAGGTCTTCCTACCTCCCATCTCCAAGCATCTGCCCACCCCCTTCCCCAGGCCCCCCTCACCTTTCCCAGGGCCCTGCAGCTCTCCGCTCCCACTCCTGGGAGGCAATTGGCCCACACATCTGGGCAGAAGGGAGCCAGAATTCGCTGAGCCCCACCCTCTGAGCCCTTTCCAAATTTCATCCTCACAGCAACCCTGGGAGGCAGCTCTTCTTATCCCCACCTCACAGATGGGGACGCTCATCAACCCTAGAGCTCAGAGAGGCTGTGTCCCCAGCCTGAGGTTACACAGCCTGCAAATGGTCTCTTGGGCCCTGAAGCTGAGTCCTATCCTCTAGAGGGCGCTGGCTCCCAGGCCCCGGCAGTAGGCTCTGCAAGGTCTGAGACCCAAGGGCAAACCCTAGGACTGCGGGGACCCAGGATCAGGCATATTCTCCTCGAATGTGGACTGGGTCAGGGCACGGCCTGGAGAGAGGCCTTCCCACTTCTGGCTTCTGTGCCCTGCCCCCTACCCAGCGATGATGACCATTTACTGCGGATTTACTATGTGTCACAACTACGTTAAGTACGGACTATCATCATCCCCCTCTCTACAGGTAAACTGAGATTCTGAGAGGCAAAGCCACTTGTCCTGGGTCACATCTAGCAAGAGCTGGCTCAGGACCTGAACCCAGCTAGTGTGGCTGTGGAGCCCCCCTACCCCCATCAGCCGTCCTCCACACAGCTCACAGCCCGGCTTTCTTTAATCACCTAGGATCTAATATATGTTTATTGTTCAACCCAGTCTTCTCGCTGAGACTGACCTCCTTGAGGGTGGCAACCAGGCCTAGTCCTCCGTGTATTGCTCGAAGGATCTCAGCACATGGCAGGCGCTTCCTGAGCACAGGTCCCGGGATGCTGGCCACACGGTCGTCCTGGCCATGTGGTCATGCCGGCCACGGCAGAAGGTCCCAAGTCTCATTCTAGATAGATGAGCCATGGCCCAAAGAGGGAAAGGCACAGTGCAGTCACCCTGCAGGCCTGACCAAGGCTAGGCTGGGACCCAGGCCAGGCCTGTCCTCTGCCCTCTGCCCGCCAGTCCCCCAGAACAGCCCAGCACGCACTGGAGTCGCCAGCACAGCTGCCAGGAGATCGAGTTGTCAATAAAGTATTAATTTATGTTAGAAACAAGAAGACAGATACTTCCACATCACAAATGCCAATAGAGCCTCCTGGGGCGGGTGGAGGGGGAAAGGGTCAGGACCAGAAGAAATGCACTGTGCTTCCTCCTCTCCCCTTCCTCACCCCCAAACTGAATGAAGCAGCTCAGGGAGCAAAACCCAAAAAACAGCCTATTGACGGCTTCCCGCCCCCACCCCACCCCACCATCTCCTGCCTGGACCCCACCTCGCCGGTGTCTCCAGGTCTGTTCCCTTCAGAGCAGCGAGGAGAGTGCCTTGTGAACACAGGTCAGATCCTGCCCCCCCTCACCCCCAAACCCTCCATTGCTCCTATTTCACTCAAGATGGAAGCCAAATCCCGATGGTGGTCCCTGTCCCCTCGGATGTCATCTCCTCCCACTCGCTTCCCCCCACCCTTGGTCCTCCTGCTCCAGTGCACTGGCCTCATTGCACGTTCCTGCCTCAGGGCCTTTGCACTGACAGTCTCTCTGCCTAGAACACCCTCTTCCGGGTCTCCACAGCACCCCCTCCCTCACTTCATTCAGGCCTCTGCTCAAACATCACTCCCTCTGAAAGGCTTCTCCTGACCCCTCTCCTCTGCCCTAGTTTGCTTCTCAGCACCGTGACCACCCACCTGGCTCACTGGATACTACCTCCAGTCTTGCCCACTCTAAGGAAAGCTCCCTGGGACAGGACAGTCCATACTGCCTACAGTCACACAGGTAAGAGGCTTAGATGTCAAGGCACCAGGCTGCAGACCCCCAGATGCCAGGGACCTGCTGGCAGCCCCCATCTGAGTGCCAGAGAGAAGCAGGGTAAGGGTCGGCAGTCTTGATGTGTACATCTGTCCCCGCCTGCCCACTGTGTGGCCCCACCAAGCTGCTTCTCCTCTCCATGTATCCAAAGCCTCCTCCGTCCGTCTAGGAGAATAATCCCAGTGGGCTCTTCCTCCCAGCGGGCTGTGCACATCCAGCGTGCGAGCTCCTGAAGGCAAGGCCCATGATGCCTGATGCACTGTGGATCCCCCCACCCCCACCCTGGGGCCTGGCTCTGTGCCAAGCCCCTGCAGACTTCAATACCAGTCTGTTCAATTAAAGAGAGATGACGGATGTCACAGCACTCTGCCAACTGTCACCCAAAAGAACAAACAGAAGCATATCCTCCTTTCGTTTATCCTGAGAACCGTGTATTCATTCATTCATTCATTCATTCATTCATTCATTCATTCTTCCAATCAATACATATTTACTGAGCACTTACTATGGGCCAGGCACTATGCTAGGCCTGGGGAATCTAGTGATAAAGCCATTCAACAATGGTCCCTGCTCTTAGGGAATTTACAGTCTGGTGAGAGACAGATGAGCAAAGAAACACACTAATTATTTTAAAATAATGACTTTGACGAATGCTGCAAAAGAGTGGCCTGTGGAGTACCAGGAAACTCAAGGAACCTTCCCTAGAAAAGTGGAGGATGGGTAAGAATTATCCAGGTGTTGAGTGAAGGGAACCGCATTCCAGGGAGAGGGACCAGCCAGTGCAAAGGAAGTGCTGGAAGGGAGTGTAACGGATGAAAGGTCAGAGTGGCCGGAACCCCTAGATGAGGTGGGTGATGGAGACAAGCTAGGGAAAGGGCAGCAGCCAGACCAAGCAGGGCCTCTGAGCCATGGCAATGGCGGGTCTTTATCCTAAAAGAAATAGGAAGTCACGGGAATGTTTTAGAGAGAGAAGGTGGAATTCAAAATCCAATTCCAGGCGATGTTATCTTAACATAGGTCCATATATTTCTGTGTCTGTGTCCCAGGATGGCCAGGGTTGGCCGGGTCAGGCTCAAGTCCCCCAGTCTGGAGGCTTCAAGGCAAAAGATCCGCTCGTCCCAGGATCTCAGGCCAAGGTGAGAACACCTGCCAGGACTGAGCATTCCAAAGTTGTCTAGGTGTCTGCTGTCTGAGGTCTACTCGCTGACCAAGGTCTGCCCAACAGAACAGTTGTCACAGAGAATTAAAATCCGCCCAGAAACTCAGGAAACTCTGCGCGGCTCCCCCTTGATCCTCACTGGGAGGCATTACCCCGAGCGAGCAGATTATCAGGATGTGTAATTTCTGGAATAAACACAGCTGTGTTTGTTTCTCTGAGCAGCGCTCCAGACAGAGCGGCAGCCCGGCCGCCGCGTGCAGCTGGAGCCTCGCACCTTGGGACGGACGCCATCAGGGAGAAGACGCCCCTCCCGAGGGCCACCGGGTGCTGCCAGCCAGGTGGATCTGTCTGGAGGCCAATTTGGGGCCCCTCAGGAAGCGAGCAGAGAGACCACGGAGGTGCTAGTGTCCCAGGAGAGGAAGTGAGTGTCGAGCAACCTCCAGGGCCTTTTCTTTTGGGAATGGGAGTTGGTCACAATCGGCAGGACACCTGGCCATAGAGTTGTCAGCTGGGATGGTGGCGGGATGGGGAAGGTCCTCCTTGGTAGGAGAGGTCCATGTGGAAGGACCCTGGGAAGGCCAGTGTCCAGCTCGGGAGCTTTCTAGAGAGGAAAACTGAGATCTGGGGAAGGGGAATGGGGAAGAACAGAGCAGGAGACACCATACCTCCAGCTCTGCTTTGTGCCAGGCCCTGAACGAGGGCCCAGAAGCACCAGAACCTTCACTCGGCTCTGTAGCAGCTGTGCACCTGCGGGGTCGGAGCGGGGCTTCAAACCCAGCAAGCTCGCCCAAGGGCCCTGTGACCAGGGGCAGGCCCTGTGACTCAGCTTCGTCGGTGAAGTGGGGTAATCATACCCACTCCGTGGGCTGGCTCTGAGAGGAAGCAGCAGTCTGCACGTAAAAGGCTTTGTGTGGCGGCTGGCACACCGTAAGGAGTCCACGAACGATGGCGATTCTTTCTTCACTCGTGCGTTTGCTGATGATTGACACTTCCTGTGTCCCGGGGGCCATGCCGGACACTTGTAGACAAGAGACAAAAGCCCCGCCTTTACGAAGCTTACAATCTTACAGGGTGACAAACAATGACTAACTGATGTGCTGGTTTTTTTTTTTTTCTGTTATTATAATTCCCATTTTATAGAAGGGTAAACTAAAGGCCAAAATAGGTTAAGTCATTTTAAAAATCTCCATTATTTATTTTTATTGCACCTCGGTCTCAAAAGGACTAGAGGCAGATGTTAAATGCTTAATTCAAGTCCCTAGGGCTGGGAAAGGGAGCCGCTGACTTTAATGGTCTTATCTCCCTCGTAAAGCGTTTTAGTGGCTATGGACCCAGCCCCAAGGCCCAGGCCTGCAGCTGGCCCTGTGTGACCTCAGGCAGGTGCTGTCCCTTCTGGGCCTCAGTTTCCCCACATGTCCAGCTCTAGTATTTTTGGGATGATTCCCGGTGTGCTACTCGGGTTGTCTAGGCTCTGTGGAGGAGCTGAGCCCCAAACAGAGTGCCCGCAGCCCTTCCCTGACACGAGGGCGGGCGGGGGGGGTGGGGGGGTTGGGGTGGAAAGGACAGGACCCCGAAGAGCACTCTGGGAGCTGGAAGGCTCCAGAGAAGGAAGAAGGGGCCAGGCAGTTGCCCTCCCCTGACATGTTCACTTTGCAGGGTCCCCACCATTCTGGCTCAGCTTCCCAGTATATTTGCTACCTTCTGGCCCCTCCCACAGCCAGAGCAGCTGGCTGCCCAGGGTTACCCTGCACCCAGGGTCTGGCTTATTTGAGGCCAGACCTGGGCAGCCCCTCCCAGCCTCGAGCCTGCCTCTCCTTGCTCTGGATCTGCCCCAGACACCAGCCTCAACAGCCACCTTCCTGAACCCTTCCCTGATTTCGCTTTCTTTCAGTGGCTCCCTACTGCCTCCAACACCAACTCCAAACACCCCAGCTTATACTCCAGGCCTCTCTTCCCTGGCTCAAACCTCCTCTGCCAGCCTCACCTCCCATTTTTCTCACACACTTTCATTCACTGTGGCTTCTGAGAACCTGCCCTCTTCCAGCCTCTAGGTCTTTGCTTAGGCTGTTCCCACTGCTAAGAACGCCCTTCATTCCATTCCTTGTGTGTCAAAAATCCTATGTAGACAAATTCACCTCCCCCAACAGCCCAGGCGGGAAGACACTTCCCCTTTGCACTCAATATATTCCATCATCTCTGAACCTGCTTTTTCATCTGCAAAGCAAGTGTTAATAACCATTACGCACAGTTGTTGAGGGGATTCAGTGAGCACATCTCTGAAAAGCAGCCAGTATGGTGCCTAGCATGTAACAGACACTCAGTGGTGGGAAACACTTATGATGATAATGTTACTGAAGGAAGAGAAGAAGGAGAACAAGAAGGGGAAGGGAAAAAGAGACAGAAAAGAAAGAAGAGGAAGGAGAGCTGCCCTAACCCTCTCCTGGGATATAGCTCATTGACATCAGAATGTGAATTCTGTTTAATTCCTGTGTCCTTTGGCATCCTATAGGCTTTCATAAATGACTACTGAATGGATAGATGATGGATGGATAGATGGATGGATGGACGGATGGATGGATAGATGGATGGATGGAAGGAAGGTGGAATATGGAAAGGAAGGAAGGATGTATGGACAGATGCACAGAAACAGATAGGCTGGAGGAGACTGAGCATGCTATCCCAGAAGGCTAGCAGCATAGCATCCCACTGGCAGATGAGGATTCTGGGACCAGATGCCAAATCTGTTCCCTCTGGCTCCAAGCTCCTGTGCTCCTGGCCGGCATCAGTCTGCTCTCAAGGTTGAGTGAGTGGAAGCTCAGGGCAGCTGATGCCCAGGGGAGTTCCTGCTCTTCCTCCACCTGTCACCAGCCTCTGAGAGCACTGGCCCCTGACAGCAGGAACATATCTCCAAAAGTATAAGCCAAGTCAGTGGGAAAATAGGATTTACTTTACAGAAATTCACATTGGGGGCCAACTTCTCCGGAACTCCTCAGTGCACAAAGTTTGGCAAATCCACCATCAATAGCTCAGAAGATTTCTCCAAACCTGGGGACTATGCTGTTTGCCAGCTCTTTCCAGGGCCACAAACTGGAGAATAAGGAAATATCACAGTCTAGATACCAGAGAGCATCTAGAAAGGTGGAAAACTGAACTGTGGTTTTGGTATTTGTTAATTTTTTCATCCCACTATCGAAAACATGCAGCTTTCCTGCCATTATCCAGCCAGCCAACAATCCATCCAGCCAATCATCCAACCAACCTTCAAATTGTCCATCATTCATCCCAACATCTAATCCATGCAACTCTCCATTCATTCATCCTCTACTCACCTCTCCAGCCACTCACCCATCTAACCGTCAATCACTCACGCACCCATCCAGCTGTTCAGCTGCTACCCACATATGCAACAGTACACTACCCAACCAGTATGGCTCAGGACCTCCCAGTATGGTTGGGGGGAAGACAGACATGTTGACCCAGTACGCAGTACGGTCTGAACTACACATTGTAAAACAGCTATGTACAAGGTGCTACCAAGAACACAGAGGCCGCCAAAGACAGTAGGCTCAACATTGCACACAGAAGCAGGAGGGGCCAGAGAGAGATGTCAAAGCAAGCCTCAGACAGGAGAAGATGCCCAAGCTTGGTCTTGATAAGCAGCAGAAACTAGCCAGAGAGAGGGCACCCAGGCAAGGAGGCAACATGAAATAGCATGATGGATTCTAGAAGTCCAAAGGCCTGAGTCCTCATAACAACCTGGTTAACTCTGGACCATGGGCCAGTCCCCAGTTTTTCCAAGTCCACTGGACTCTGTAATTTCCCCTCAATTCCCAGAAAGAAAGGGCCACATCCTCCTGCAGCTGGGAGCCAAGTTGCCATCTGCTGACCTGGGGTGCGTTCTTGTGGTTACAATAGGGGTACATCTGGAAGGGAGAAAAGTGGGTCCCCCAACATTTTGTGGGACCGGCTTCACTGTCAAGCAGACGCAGGTGTAAATCCCAACCTCATATTTTGCTCTAAGTGACTTAACCTCTGAGTCTTTCTTCCCTCTTCTGAAAATGAGAAGACACATCTAGCTCCCCCCTTGGCCATGGTGGGGACTGATCAATCCAGGGGGAAGTGGTTGGTTGGCTGGAGGCAACCCTACTTTCTCTTCCCGGTCACTGCCAAGCGTCAACGTGTGATCTAAAATAGTGGTTAAGAACGTGGGCTTTAGACATACATGCATCAGTTCTCAGTAGACACCAGTTCTTTGTCCACGCCTGTAACTTCGGGTCAAATACGCATATACGTGCACACACACCCGTACGCAGAGCGGTGCAGATGTGGCAAAAACGTCCACAACTGTTGCATCGAGGTGAAGGATCCATAGGTGTTTATTTAACTACACTTTCAACTTTCCTGTATGTTTGAAATATTAAAGAGAAGAAAAAAGAGATCAGCTCTTTGCTGATCTGTCTTGAAGTCAGGCTCCCTGAGCTTGGGTTCTAGCTCCATTACTGACTGTAGGCAAATTACGTAACGTCTTTCAGCCTTCACTTTCTCGTCTCTAGAACGCAGGTCATAGTAACACCTGACCACCGTAGCTGGTCTCTAGCAAGCCCTCGGTAAGTGTTAGTTGCTGTTTTGATTATTATTACTCGTCTCACGGAACAGCTGAGAGACTGAGGCTGGGCGAGGTTCAGCAAACACCTGCCTTTCATACGTTAGCTCTTTTCATTCCCCAAACGACAGCACAGGGGAGGTGAGATTACCCTCATTTTATACACGAGAGAAACCGAGGCGGAGGAGGACGAAGTGACACCCGAGGTGATACAGTGGGCACCTGGAGAGGCCAGGAATTGGACAGTCTGCTCATCTCCAAAGTCCGGGACCTTCCTCCGGGGTCTCCTGCCTCTGCCCCATCCGTGGACTCAGGCCAAGGGGACATCAGAACCCTTTCAACTCCATAAGGGAGTCCCAAGATTTGCTGGCAGGGCTGGGCTTCCGGGCCGGCTCGGGGACACCCAGCGTCAGGGCCTCGTTTCGGCTGTTCTCCTGAGAGCCACGGGAGCTGCCATCTGAGGCCGTGGGGAATGACAGCTGACACTGATGGGGACAGGCAATAGGATGGACCGGCCAGGGCCCTGACTCGAACAGACTCCCTGGGCCACGGCCTTTCGTAGATTCCAGAAAGGCCCTGAGGGCTCTGGCCGAGGCTGTTCCCAGGCTCTGCCTCCCCGTGAGAGGCGGAGAAGCCCCATTCAGGCGGGACGCATCCCACTGTGCGCTAAGCCGCTTTCTCCCCACTTACACGTTTCAGATGCTTTTTGTCCTTCCGGCTTCCCATGGACTCAGGCCAAGTGACAAGTTGGTGCTGTGGACATATGTCGTCGCCATAATGGGAATGTTGACCCCACGCTCTCTCCCTGCTGTGGCCGGGCAGCTTGCACCCCGCCCTGGTGCTTGGCATGCCCTGTTCTCAGCCACACAGGACTCTCTCCAGCTCCCCCACGCACCACACACTCAGAGGCCCCCCATCCGGACCTGTGCAGATGCCGTCCCATTGCCTGGAATGCCTGCCTTGCCACTTCTTCCCCGGCTATTCCTTAAGAATCATCTAAGAAGTCGCTTCCTAGGAAGACTCTCCTAGCCCCATTTCACAGAGGAAGAAGTGGAGGCTCAAGAAGGTAAGTTAAAGGGCCAAGGTCATCCTGTAAGAGTCAAGCCGAAGGTCCAGGCTGGCATGGTTCTATTGGAAGACCCCCTGCTTTCCACTCCAGCAACTCTGCCCCAAAGAAGAAACCCAACAGAAGACATGCTCTCTGACTTCAAACATGACAGATACCTGCAAGAAGGAGCTTATGCTTCTGGGTTGTCCCGGAAGGCAGGAAAAGGAAGCGTGGAGGGCAGTTACAGGAAAAGAAATCCCCCAAGTCAAGGTTAAGAGGCATTTCCAGCAACCTCACTACCTACCAGCTGTGTGACCTGGGGTGAGTCACTTCAGCTGTTAGCACCCCAGTTTCTACATTTGTAAAATGGAGATAACGACGCTCTCGCTATTTCGCTCCCCCCGACACACATGAACTAGAACTTGTAAACTGCCAGCCAGCGAACCAGATCAAGCCAACAAACATGGTTTGGGTCAACCGGGACTATGCTTTAAGATGCACTGAGCAAACATTTAAAAGCTCATTTTCCCATACACATCAAAACTTTGGAAATCAGAAGATGTGGCAAAATTGAACCCCAATTCCAGCACGGCAACACAGCCAGCAGCGGGTAGCACCGGCCTTCCTTGGAGGACAGGTATGGTCTCCAGGGCACTGTCATCTGTCTAACACCCGGCTCCCACTCAGAGCTCAGCATCCCCCCACCTCCCCCGCAACTCACCACTGGCACAACATCTCCATGTGCTCTGGGCCAACCTGCGGTCCAAACTTAGATCTGACAGCAGCAGGCCAATGCCTCTAGACTTCTTAGTTTCCGCCAAAGCTTCCCTACCCCTACCGTGGCCCTCGACCAAGGTGCGAGTGACAAATCAAAGACACATGTTACAGGTTCTTTTATAGTTGAATGAAGAACCCAGTTGCTCCTTGCCATGGCCTTTTGAGGTGGGTGAAATCATGACCTTCAATTTACTGATAAGGAAACTGAGGCCCCGAGGGGTGATATGTTCTGATCTAGGCCACAGGGGTGCCTTGGTCCCATTCTCCAAATTCAGTCCCACCGGACCAGGGCCCCCTTCTCTGACCTCATGCCTCATGCCAGATCTTGAATATCTATGATTCTGGCTGCCATTTTTAATTATCTGTCATTTACTGCATACCCATCTATTTCGTGCCTGTCATGAGTGTTGTGCTGAGCATGGGATAAGGTGAAGCGGAGAGTCCCTTGCCTTCTCAGGGAAACAGATAACCCTGGCAGCCGATGCAGGGAGGTAGTGCTGGGGGTGGAATGGGAGGGAACAGAAGGTAGGGAATGAGGTTTCTGGCTTCCTGTTCCCCACACCCCTGCTCCAGACTATAAACTCCTTGTGGCAGATTGTCTCCAAATATGGCCACCAACGATGCCTCCCATTGCTAAACACAAACCCACTCTTCCCATTAAGGGGTGGGGGGGGGCCTAAGCCTAAGTTTGGGCCACAGGTTAGCTCAGAGCACATGGAGATGTGTGCCAGTGGTGAAGTCGGTGGGTTGGGGACACTGAGCTCTAAGCATCCCCTCCAAAGACGTGTTGAAGACTGGGGGCAACACAGAGTCAAGTTTTACGTGTGAAACCATTGAGCAAGAAATGGGGCTTTCCTGGGAGCACCTCGCTAGCTCAGTTGGCAGAATGTGTGACTTTTGATCTCAGGGTCGTGAGTTCAAGCCCCATGTAGGGCATAGAGCTTACATGAAAGAAAGAAAAGAAAGAAAGAAAGAAAGAAAAGAAAGAAAGAAAGAAAGAAAGAAAGAAAGAAAGAAAGAAAGGAAGAAAGGAAGGAAGGAAGAAAGAAATGGGATTTTCCTTTAACGACTGAGCAAAAAATCAAGCCCAGTGTATTTCCCTCCACCTTGAACCTGATAAAGAAGTCTGGGAAGAATCTGAAATGGCTTTGTGACCTTCTCCTTTTTTTTTTTTTTTTTTTNTTTTTTTTTTTTGGCGGCAGGGGTGATGTTTTGTGACGTTAGATCCTGGGTCTTCAGAAGTCTGGGTGGTTTCGGTTTCACCGTCCCGGGAGCCAACCACCATGGAAAGCAAGTCAGTCTGGACTACTGCTGGTGAGAGAGCCTGAGGAATGTGAGAGCGGGGCCAGCCCCCCGCCCCCATGCCGACCAGGGCCTCGGACAGGTCTATGAGGCCACGACGGACCTTCCGGCACAACCTAGCTGAGTGTGGGTTCACGAGTGATCCCAGCTGATGCCACACGGAGCAGAATGAACGCCCAGCGGAACCCACCCCTGCACAGAATCAGGAGAAATAATCACTCATTGTTTTAAGCCTGTAAGTTTTGGGGTGACTTGTTATGCAGCAGAAGATAACCAATACACTTTGCAGGAGCAGAGCTCTGTACTTTTTATAGCTCTCCCATCCCTTGCCGGGACACGGAATCCAGGAGCTGGAAGGGGCCTCCCAAACCACTGAGTCCCACCCCTTCACTTTATGGAAGAGGCAGCTGAGGCCCTGAGAGGGGCAGTAATTTACTCCAGATCACGCAGAGAGACCGGGGCAGATCTAGAAGGAAAACTTGAGCCTACAGGGGCGAGAAGAGTTACACAAATGTGTGATGCGAGTTGGTAGCCAGTTACCCCCAGCACTCATGCCGTCTGAAGAGGCAGCCACTATTCGGCTCCAGCCAACTGTGGCCGTGTGGGACCTGGGCCCAGCGAAGCCAGATTGTCTGACTTTTCACAGAAGCCAGAAAGAGGATTTTTCTCTAAAATCTCTTCATTTTTTAAATGTTGGCTAAGAATTCAAATTGGATTGATGATCTTTGGGCCATCGAGACTGGCCTTGGGCTTCAAGCTTGGTGTGGCCGCTGACCTTGGGCAAGTAGGGTTATCCCCCCAGGCCTCAGTTTCCTCATCTCTAAAATGGGCCCCCTGGCTCCTGCCCACTTACTGGGTTGCTGCGAGAACCTGATGAGCTAACGGATTTGGATATACAGACTACACATGGCCGTGCGGCTCAGTTCTCTGTGGAGGCGCCCCTTACAACGTAACGAGTTCACACCCGATTTGTCTAAGTTAGAACAACATTATTCTGGCCATTATGACAGAAATTGCATTTTTATGGCAGGTTTGTGAGTTCCAGAACCCTCCTGCTTGCATTATCTCAGGATGTTGATGGAGTCAGAGGCTGGATGGCTGCCCTGGAGACCCTCGCCAGAGACAAGCCCTTCCTCTGAGCTGGGAGGCACATTCCAGAAGAGGCTTGAGTGGCAGTGAGGAGCAAGAGCTTGGGAGTCACCCGGACCTGGGTTTGAATCCCGAACTCCCACGGCCGCCTAGTTTTAGGTCCTTGGGCTAAAACTCTGAGCTTCGGTTTTCTCATCTGCAAAATGGGCATAATACTAAAACAGCGTGGTGGGGTTCCTGGGGCAATTGCACCAGAAGACATACACGATGCCCTTAGTGGAGCGCCTGGCACGAGACTCGACGGCCGTTATCATTATCCTGGCATGGCAGTTGATGCCTGGCAGGCAAAGGGCCAAGAAGGAAAACACGGCTATAGGGGATCCTATCGCTTTCCTGAGATCGGGGAGGCAGAACCAGGGAAGGGACGGGTCCCAGAGAGAGAGGCTGAAGGGGCCTCTCGACTACCCAGGAAGAGTCAGATCCTTGCCCTATAAGGCTCAGAACTTAATACTTATCTCTGGTCTTTCCCTACGGTCAAATGAAGAGGGGTGAGGGAGAGCTGGAGCCGGAGTTCCCCTAGTGAGACAGCACCCACATTCCCCGACTCTGAAGCCAGTTGGCTGTCGGTATCGGGCAATAATGCCTGGTTAATATTTGCTGCATTCTCATCACACTTCAGGCAAACACTCAGCTTTATCATGTATGGATTAACACATTCATTCCTTACAACCACCTAAGGAGCTGGAAACTACTGTTACCCCATTTTATTTTGTTTTTAAGATTTTATTTATTTATTTGAGAGAGAAGGAGTGAGAGAGAGAGCACAAGCCGGGGTGGGGGAGAGGCAGAGGGAGGGGGAGAAGCAGACTGCCTGTGGAGCAGCGAGCCTGTTGCAAGGCTTGATCCTAGGACCCTGAGATCATGACCTGAACTGAAGGTAGACGCTTAACCGACTGAGCCACCCAGGCACTCCTGTTTTCCCCATTTTAGAGAGGAGGGAGCTGGGACTCAGGTTAAGTAATCCACCAGAGGACACACAGTAAAGGACGGTCTGACTCCAGAAGCCCTTCTTGTTAGCCCCCAGACTATGCGGTTTATGGAAAAAGAGAAAAAGTGGTCAGGGCTAAGCTAAGGGCTGTGGAATTTCAGAGAAAGGAGCAAGTATTCTGGCAAGGAGTGAAGGTGCTGACGTTTCACAGTGATGACAACCAGTGAACGTCAGGGACGGCCAGGGGTCAGGCGGCACGGCTGGTCATCGTATAATAGCATCTCATTTAATCCTCACCAGGAGCCACTGAGAAGCAGATGTGTTTACATCTCCAGTTTCCAGACGAGGAAGCTAAGCCTCAGCGCATCACTTGTTCAAGGCCACAGAGCGGGCGAGGCCTCCTCCCTGAGGACACCCCCAACCCCAGGGGGCTGCCGCAGGGCGACAGATGGTTCCAGGAGGCTCACCTAGCGTGGCCCAGGCTAAGGTGGCCTGGGCAAGCTCCCCAGGTGACACAGGGGCGCCAAAGAGACAGGTGTCCCTTCTCCCACCCTCCAGAAGGCAGCTGCCTTAAGAGGCCCTAAACGGCTTTCAAGCAGCCTTATCAGACTGAGCCGATCCCAATCAGGAAGTTTCCAGGTGCTATCACATCAACGGGCCAGCCCCACCCCTGGGAGCTGTGCAAACATTCTTCCCTGCCCTCCCCCAGCCCAGCCTCTCTGTTCACCAGCAGGCAGCCCGGGCATGTGGCGGTAACTCTGATTGATTTCACTTCATTTCAGTATTTTCCAGTTTCCCGCTGCGGCTTCTCTTCCTTTTTCCCAGGAGTCCGTGGTTTATCTTAGGCCTCTGGGGGACAAATCTGCCTGCCCAATGGAAAAGACCAGGGGAATGTGTTAAAGATACAGACTCCCAGGCCTTGTTCTTGATCTACCAAATCGCCAGCTAAGTCAGGCAAGCAGGCCAGGCTTGGCCATTCTGATCTCACCTCTCTACCCAGGCAGGGAGCACAGCTCCCCTGCCTTGCCAGGTCCAGGCCTCCTGTCACCAGCCAGCTCCACACCTTCCTGCGGGGCTCCGAGCTGCAGCCTAAACTCGTAGGTGAGCCCTAGGTAGCAGAGTTGACCAGCTGCCACCCCGGGCTTTGCAGAGAGCCCAGCACAGCTGCCCAGAGAACCTCACCCCAACCCTGCTCTGAAGCTGAGGCAAAACCTTGATGAAGTTGGGGGGGAGGGGGAGGCAAAAGCACCAGGAACGGCAACCTCATGGGAAGGACTGGGGCCACAGCAGAGCAGAAGGGCTGGCAGGGGTGGGAGCAAACCTGGGATTCCAGAGTTAGGGGAAGCAAGCCCCCCATTGTGTGCCTTGGTGTAGGCTGGTGTTTTCACCATTAGTGAGCAACTTCTGAAACTAAGGACCCTCTTCCCAGGAAAATTTGCATTAACTCCAGTGCTCAATTATAACCTCAGGGTGATCACAGATCCCCAGAACTAAGGAAGCCTGCTGAAAGTCCCTCTGGTATAAGAACCCAAGTATTTGCCCCCAGCAAGGCCCTGGAGGAGGAGGCAGAGATGGAGCTCTGGGCCCACCCACGCTTGTGGGGTTGCCATTCCGAGACTGGGGGACGCTGGGAGCCCGAGCGATGGGTTGAGAGAGACACTGAGGGTTGATTTGTTGCCTGGGCAATCCAGATGCCAAGAAGGGGGCCAAATTAGACATGGCCATCACAGACTCCGCCTACACACCAAGGGAGGGGACCTCAAAAGGGCCAAGAAGAGTATCTAATGTTCACGGTCATGTGCCTAAGTGTCTGACACTTTCTGTAGGTGTCCACAGAAACCCCCCGGGGGAGCGGAATTCCAGGGAATATGAATTCCTTGCCCAGGACACAGCATGCAGAGATTTAAACCCAGGTCCGACTGCCTTAGAACATGGTGTTTCTTCTTTACCCCACACTGTCTGTGAAGTGGGCTGGCCCTGTTCCCCACCGAAGCCAGAATGCCTACCCCCTACCCAGCACCTGACACGGAGTGGGTGCCCATGGATGGATTGGGGAATGAATGAATAAGGCAACTTGCTTCTGAATTCTACAGCATTTGGGTTTTAAATCTAAGTCCAGATTTCCTGGCTAAGACGGATACATGAAAGCAGCCTCCTATAAAAATGAAAAGCAGTCGGGGCGCCTGGGTGGCACGGCGGTTGAGCATCTGCCTTCGGCTCAGGGCGTGATCCCAGCGTTATGGGATCGAGCCCCACATCAGGCTCCTCTGCTGTGAGCCTGCTTCTTCCTCTCCCACTCCCCCTGCTTGTGTTCCCTCTCTCGCTGGCTGTCTCTATCTCTGTCAAATAAATAAATAAAATCTTTTAAAAAAAAAANAAATGAAAAGCAGAAGAAACAAACATAAAAGGAAAACCAATTCCAAATTAATCCCACTGAAGGTCGCTGGGTCTTAGATAGGTAATGCCCAAGGAGGTGGGCCCAGGAGAGAGCCGGGATGGGGGTGGGAGAGAGGGGGGAGGGCGGGCTCCCTCCACCCTCACAAGAAGGGGATGCCGTCTAGCACACAGCTGCTGCTCACCCATTTGAATCCTCAGCCCTCACTGGGCTGTGTCCTGCATCCCTGTTGCCCCCAGCTGCTGGGCTTCTGCCTCCAGGAAGACTTCCTTCATCTCCCTGGCCAGGTGGACTCTCTCCTTCATCTCTGTGTCATTCCCCTGATACTTATCACGTAACACAGCGTGATATGTTCATTCACATGCTCACTCGCCATACATTCAATGTTCCTTAGCTCATTGTGTCATTCAGTTACTGGGGACCCATAGGACTGGGTATAGTTCTAGGCACGTGGATGCCGCAGCAAACGTGGCTGGTAAAAGCCTCTTCCCTTCCGGCGTTCACAGTCTAGTGGGCAAGGTGGGGCACAAAACAAGGAAAGCAACAAAGCTCTGAAACCGTTTCGGGCGGCGGTGGGCGTTATGAAGAAACACAAAGCAGGTGGGTTAGAAAGTGGCTGGACTAAGTCTGTTTTAGATGAGGTAATCAGGGAAGGCCTCTGGGGAGGTGGCATTTGAATTGAGCTCTTTTTACCACAACAGTGGACATAAAAATAAGCCAGATGAGCTCCCTCAGGGAGCTCACAGTCTAGCGGGAACAGCCAAGCTGGCCTTTTCTCAAGTGTGTGGGGCCGGGTTTGGCTCATCTGAACATCTCACACACTGGATGGCAGAGATCTTTGGAAAGATCTGGCCAGGTCCCTCAATGGCTCAAGAACCTTCAATGGCTCCCCATTACCCTCAGCATTGAGTCCAAATTCCTCAGCCTTCCATCCTAGTCTTTCAGGACTTGCCTGCCCTCCACTTTCAGGCTTGTCCGTCCCTTGCTGCCCTCAACACCCATCCTCCTCAGATGCACCCCAGCGAGTGTCCGGTACACGCCTCCATGTCCCTACACATGCTGCTTCTCTTTCCCGGTAAAACGCTCCTCATCCTCTAAGTCTCAAAGGCAAACCCCTTAAGTTTTGAGAACATAGCTCTTTATGGTGACAGGTGGCTGAGGAAGTTTCATTGCAGGGAGAATGAAGTAGGGAGAGAACGAAGAGGCAAAGAATAAAGCCATCCCCAGGGAGCACCCAACTTCCTCCTGGCAGCACTCTGGGACGCACTGATCACATTATATAGTGCCAACTGTTTTCCCTATCGGCTTGTCCCCTATCTCGCTGCTGGCCCCAGGTTCCAGCAACACACCGGCCAGAGACCAGAGTTATTTGGAGACCAAATGAGCAAATGCACGGAGACTGATTTTCTCTAGACTTCAACCTTTGGATTCCATCTAGTGGCTGGTCTGTCACTGGCCTCTTCTCCTGTTGGATGTGTCCCCAAGGCATGTCCACCCCTCTCAAAGCCCCCACTCCAGATGCTCCAGACTGCGTTTCCCTGGGGAGAGGAGGAAGTGTCTCATGGTTTGGGGGGATATTGAGCTCACCATCCTAACCCTGGAGCCCCCCATTCCTCAGTATACATACACCTTCTCTCCCCTCTCTTGTTCTAAAGACTGGGGGTTTCCTAGGTCTCAATGCTCAGGACAGCCTTGCTACTGCAGGGTATGAAGAGCAGGGGGGACAGGATTGCCAGCTCTGTGACTCAGGGGACTGGGAGCTACAGGGGCAGCCCTCCCAACACCCCAAGTTTCAGACCTCTCTCCACAGACTGCGCTGTTCCCAGTTGAACCCTGTCTCTTCTGGGATGTGCCACGAGCAGCCCTGCCCATCCTCATCTTCCATCCCCCAAAGGCCACACACAGTCCCTCAAGGTGGGCTCTTCTCGTCCGTTATGTGGTCTGAATCTCACAGACACCCCTGTGTGGTAGGCGGGATGGGCACGATGATTATGCCTTCATCTGACGAGGAAGAAACAGGCTCACAGAGAGGAAGTGGATACATATCATGGAATCCCAAGCGATCCCCTAGACCACTTTAAGCACAGGGAAACTGAGGTCCCTGTAAGGGAGGGAGCTGGCCCAGGGCCCCGTAGTAAATTAGAAGCAGGGCCCTTGACCTCCACCTCACACCACATCCCCATCCATTTGGCCAGCTCCTTGTTAACCCCTAACAGACTAGATTCCTTCATGTCTTGGGGGTGGGGGGCCAAGGAAGAGCCTGAAACAAGGTTTGGAGTGCCCCTACCCTACCCCCCGAGCGGCCATCTCCTCTGATGTCAGCAGCTGATCAGCCCTGTGTCCGGGGCCCACAGTCCAGCCAGGCCACAGCTCACCAGATCCCTACCATCCCCAGCCAGGGCCACAGCCGGACAGGCACGGGCCTTCCATCTACCCCACGGTAATCAAAAACACACCCAGGCCGCTTCCAGTGCGAGAGGGGCCAATTTTCTTCCCCTCCAGCACCGCTGACTGCAACCTAAATAGCAATATTTATGCCAAGCTCCCCATAATACTGTAAACATCCCAATATATAGCGGGCCAACACATGAGTCATTTCCCCAAAGCCGTAGTTAATAAGTGGTACCTCAGCCATATTCTAGGGAGCTCCCGCCAGCAGCCAGGCCCCAGGGCTGTCCTCCACACCCAGGGCCCGTGGCACCCTCAGTGCCCCAGTGGCCCCACTCTGGGAAACCACAGGCAACCGCCAAATCCTCTAGGAGCCGGAGGACAGCTGCCTGCGTTCGAGAAACTGACTGCCATCTAGGGATACCCCTCCACCCCCAAACTGCAGTCACTAAAGTGCTCAGTTACTGAGAGAAGAACTAAAGTGATAGCATAGGGTCCCCATCACGCTGTTTGCAGAGGCCACACTCCCATGCCTGGTCTGATCAGGTTTTTGTGGGGGGGGGAGGCGGTGAGTTGCAAAAGGGGAAGGGGCTCCCCACCATCCCAAAGTGGCCTGAGATGAGGGAACGTATGCTTCACCTCTCAGCCCATGGTGGCAGAATCCTAGAAGGGCTCACCCTGTTTAGGGGCAAGAAAAGCCAGGATTATGAGCAGAGCCCAGGCTGCAGAGACCTTCGGCCCTGGATTCTATTTTTATCACCCAAAAGCCGTGGGTAAGCCACTCGCTTTTCTGAGCCTCGGTTTCCCTTTCTATTAAAGGGGAGTAGCAATCATACCCACCTGGCTTCTGTGGAAGACTTATTTTGGGGAATCCAACAAAATTGTGGGTGGGAAAGCACTTTGTAAAGCTTAAAGTACCTTGTCTACTGTGCAGCACGTTGTAAACCACAGAGAGCTGCATATAGTGCGAAGTACTTCATAAACTGTAAAGCGGGTTGGAAACTGTAAAGTGCAGTACACATGAGAACCATTATTCATATTCATTTCTTGCCCTACAAGCTTGGCCATTTCTGGTGGACACACCCAGACCCCACTAACTTTCCCTCCAGAGCAAGCTGGCTCTGGAGACCTGGCGGCCACCCTGACCCCTTGAGGGTCGGGTGGTACCAACACACGAAGCCATGGGGAGAGGGACCAGCGACCCTGGCCAAGGCCAACACATGGCAAGAGCATCTGGTCCGGCCCTGGCGGCAGCTGGAGAGTTCCCGGGGCTCCAGCGGCCACGCTGAGCTCTGCCGCCAGCGGGGCGGTGGCCGGCAGGGGTGCCCGGAGACCCCGCGCCGCGGAGAGATGCCCACGGACCCATCCCCCCTCCCGTAGTCCTCCCGGGGAGGGGACCCCATTGTACGCCGCGGGCGATGGGCAGGCACCGGCGCGGGAGGGGGTGGCGCGTTCACTTCCACTCTGCCAGTCCCCCCCTGCTCTTCGGGGCGCCGGCCACATCCCGGGGGCGCAGACCGCGGGCCCCCACCCCGGCCAGCCGCGGTGCCTCCCTCCCTCTGCTCCCTGCCAAACTTTCCAGCCCCGACTGCGCGCGGGGCCCCCGGGCCGGCGCCCCTCCACCGGTGCCGAGCCAGGCCAGGCCCGCACGGAGGGGGTGCCTGGGCTGGGGGCGGCGAGCGCGCGGGCAGCCCCCGGCCCTGGGCGGCGCTCGCCGGGCTGGCTACAAAGCCTCGGCNAAAGGGACCGAACTGCAATGAATGAAAAAAAAGAGAAAGAGAGAGAGAGAGAAGGGGGGGTGGAGATGGGAACAAAACAGGCGGCTTTCCCAGGCGCTGGGGCTGGGCTGGGGCCTCTGCCTGGGAGAGTGGGCCTTGGCGCTAACACGAGGGCCTTGGGTGTGGAGGGAGGGGGTCACTCCGGCAGGGGTGGGCCGGGCCTGGCAGACAGACCCCAAGCCTACCCTCCCCGCCTTGTTCTGAGCGAGCCCACGAGCCCCTCCCTGCAGTCCCTTCTCTCTGTACATTAGGGTTCTCTTTCTCTGTTCATCTTGTTCCTAATGCGGTTTGGGGGTGAAGGAGGAGATGGGGGCTATAGGGGGAAGCTCCCTCCCCCCCGCCCCCGGAATGGACCTCTCTGTGCAGTCATGGTTTGGTGCAAGGCTGTCCCTTCAGGGAGGACACAACCCCTTTTCCATCCCTGTGGGCCCAGCCCTGCTCTGACAGCCTTCATCACCATCATCATTAACAGGCTTTGCGGAGGCCGGATGGTGGGCAGGCTGCAGGGGGCCTGCGGGAATCACCCAGGCAGGGCCCCTGGCCTTTGCGAGCTGCCTCCTGACAAACAAGACTTAACCAGGGGCCTCCTGCTCTGTGGAGTGGGTGTAAGAGCCCAGTAGAGGTAGGGATGGTTTAGATTCACTCTACACCACCCAGACCTCTCCTGTCCTTTTGTCCCACAAACTCTCAAGACGTCCCCACAATCCCCTCCCTTCAGAGCCCATCCTACAGTCCATACCAAGAAAAGGGCTCCACAGACTCTGAGACCCCATCTAAGGTTTGGAAAACTGGGTCATTTTTGGAAGCTTCAAGGATTCCAATCCTGGAAGGTCACCAGGAGGAAGTGGGCCCTGACAGCTGAGGGAGGCTGCTTGGGAAGGAGACAGAGGAAGAAGAAAATGGGGGGTGGGGGCTATCCCCCTCCCAAGCCCATCGGTTCCTCCTTGACCAAGATCCGCTGGGGTAGGGCTGGCATTTATTTTCAGTGCTTGCTTGTCAGACTTGCCAGAGGCCCCAGGGTTTGAGAGACCCTGAGCTTGGCCCATCCTGGGGCAAGACTCCCTCTCCTGGGCAGAGCGGCCCCAAGCTATTGGCACACACAGGAGTCGTCATCCAGGTGCCCCATCCCTTCCCAATTCAACAGATGTTTCTTGAGCACCTGTTACTATGTGCTCGGTGGACCCAGCACTTCTGCTCAGTTTCTGTCTCCCCGGGGCCCTTGTCACCACCTACCCACCCCACTGGTACCTCCCTCTTTGACCCAAAATAGCAACAGCAGTGGCATTAATCACAATCTGGTACCTGGCACTAGGTTAAGCTTTGCTTATACATCGTTTCCTGAATCTTTCAACCCTGTGAGGTAGGTGCTGACCTTTGCAGTTAGGGAAACTGAGGACCAGATAACTCATCCAAGGTCATACCCCAAGTTGGACCTAGGGTTCAACGCCAGGCTTGTCTGACCCCAGCTCTGTCCCCTCTCAGGCCTTTCATGGATGCTTCGAACTCAGGGAGTCATTTATCAACTTCCCACATCCCCTCTACACAGATAAGGAAACTGAGGCCTGAAGAGGGAGGTGACTTACTCAACATTATATAATTAAATATAGATCAGTCCAGGGCCTTTAACTGGCTAAAAAGAAAAACAGTGATAATAATAAAATAAAGCCCCCTTCACTCCCATCTTTTTCTCCCTAAACAATACCTTATTCCCCATTTGGGATCCTACAGGCCTCTCCTCACTGGTCTCTCGTAATTGCCTTCAGCCATGCCTTTGTCCCAGCTGTGGACTCTGCCAGGGTGGCCCTCCACTTGCCCCCACCCCTGAAGAGCTTTAATTGACCTTGGCCTCACTCCCTCTCTGAGCCTTTGCACTTTTCTGTTTCCTGAAGGGTGGTCAGCCCCCTGCAGAACCTTTGCTGGGGTCTCAGATGGTTTGTTTCTGATTTGCATCTTATCTTTGCAACATTTGCAGACTGTGAGCCGCCTGCAGGCAGTGCCCGGACTCAGAACAATACACTGGCAGGGCAGGAAGCCCCGGAGACCCCCTGACCCAGTCCCCTCGGCAGCGAGGAAGAGGCGGCTTAACTTCATTTGTCTAATGACAACAGCTACTCACATTTGCAATCACACTTTAACAGTTTACAAAGCAGCGTTCACACCCATCAGCTCAACTGATGCTAATTCAACCAGCCTATCCTGCCAGCCAGCCTGGCAGCAGTGGAAGCTCCATTTCTCAGAAGGGGAAACTGGGGCCCAGAGAGGGGGAAAAAGTACTTACCCAAGGACACACAGGAGATTTGGGGGCGGGGGTACAGCTGGAGTTAGCCTTCAGGGACCTGATTTTTCCAGATCTCTTTCAATCAGATTTGATTAATAAACATTAATGGAGTACTTNGCCATACCTTATTCCCCATTTGGGATCCTACAGGCCTCTCCTCACTGGTCTCTCGTAATTGCCTTCAGCCATGCCTTTGTCCCAGCTGTGGACTCTGCCAGGGTGGCCCTCCACTTGCCCCCACCCCTGAAGAGCTTTAATTGACCTTGGCCTCACTCCCTCTCTGAGCCTTTGCACTTTTCTGTTTCCTGAAGGGTGGTCAGCCCCCTGCAGAACCTTTGCTGGGGTCTCAGATTGTTTGTTTCTGATTTGCATCTTATCTTTGCAACATTTGCAGACTGTGAGCCGCCTGCAGGCAGTGCCCGGACTCAGAACAATACACTGGCAGGGCAGGAGGCCCCGGAGACCCCCTGACCCAGTCCCCTCGGCAGCGAGGAAGAGGCGGCTTAACTTCATTTGTCTAATGACAACAGCTACTCACATTTGCAATCACACTTTAACAGTTTACAAAGCAGCGTTCACACCCATCAGCTCAACTGATGCTAATTCAACCAGCCTATCCTGCCAGCCAGCCTGGCAGCAGTGGAAGCTCCATTTCTCAGAAGGGGAAACTGGGGCCCAGAGAGGGGAAAAAAGTACTTACCCAAGGACACACAGGAGATTTGGGGGCGGGGGTACAGCTGGAGCTAGCCTTCAGGGACCTGATTTTTCCAGATCTCTTTCAATCAGATTTGATTAATAAACATTAATGGAGTACTTCCTACATGCCAGACACGAGGGAGGCGGGGCCAGCCGTGAGAACACCCTGCTCTTCTAGAACCTTCTTTCTGCCGTATAAGACCTATATATATGGACAAGATAATTAAGGTACTGATGCATGCCAGGAGGATACTAAAACGGGGTGATAGGACCTTGGGTGACTGAGGGGAGGGGGCTACTCTAGGCAGGGGAATCAGAGAAGTCCTCTTTGAAGACTGAAACATAAACATGACAGCAAAAACCTGGATGAGAAGGGGTCCACCGTGTAAAAATGTGGAGAAAGAGTTCCGGGGAGGAAGCGTAAATGCAAAGGCCCTGAGGTGAGAATATCTGGAGCAACTTCTAGGAATACTAGCTGAAGCACGGTATGCAACTGGAGTGTGGAGCAGATTAGGTCAGGGAGGAAGATTATGGATTGTATTTTAAGCACAGTGGGGAGGCATCCAGGATTATAAGGAGAGCATCGCTGTGTGACCTTGGGCCTTGCACTCACCCTCTCTGGGCCCCACTTGCCACAAACACGGAATGAGGGCATTGGCTGAGGTGTTTTTTCTGAGGCCACTTTCCACTCTGACTCTCCATGGTTGTGGATTCAGTGGAGACAGCAAGAGCTGTGGCCTCATCTCTCCCCATACCAGGGGACAGACGACAGACAATGAGTTCTGGGCCCCCTCAGCCTTCCCTGAGGCCTTCTTCCTGAGGGCTTTCTGAAAAGGAAATGTGTTATACTGAGTGACAGACATAGAGGTCACCTCACAGTGTAACTAGGTCTCTGACTCCCATCCTAATGCCCCTTCTCTGCCCACATGCTGGACCCATGGGGGACCTGGCCAGTGGGGGGTCAGACTAGGTGGAGTTCAAGTTCTAGTTCGGCCACTCGTTTGCTGGGAGACCTTGGACCGGGTCTTTCCCCTCTCTGGACCTGCGCTGGCACGGGCAGATCTTTCCTCACACATCCTTCCTCACGAAACTCATAGACCAGCACTGTCCCACAGGATATAATACAAGCCCCAAACAGAATTTTTTAATTTTCTAGTAGCCACATTAAAAAAAGAAAAAGAAACAGGTGATGTTTATTTTAATATATTTATCGAACCCTGTATGTCCAAAATACTACCATTTCAACATGCAATTAATGAACTATTGTACGTTTTTTCATACTAGGTCTTTGAAATCTGGTATGTGTTTTATATTTTAGCATCTCTCAATTTGCACCAGCCACATTTCACGTGCTCTGCTCTTAGCTGCATGTGGCTCGTGGCTAGTGGTTACCATATTGAATAACATAGATTTAGACACTGACGTCAATAATTACCCTATGGAGCAAAAAGTGCTCTTTAACACAGGCTGTCCAAACACTCCAGAAGCGCAGAGGAGGAAGTCACTCCCTCCCTCCAGAGAAGGAAGGCTTCCCAGAGGAGGTGACAATTGAAAGACAAAGAATCTTATCGACAGCTAATGTCTTTCCTCTCTCTTTTAAGAAAACTTTTTCTGCCTCATGATAAAAGTGGAACATATATCCACTGGTAAAAATAAAGAAGATATAAAAGAGTTCAGAAGGAAAACAAAAACCACCCACAATGTCCCCAGCCTGAGAGCCCATTGTTCATGTTTTGATCCATTTCCTTTAAGGCATTTTTCTAGACACAAGTGTTTTGCACATAACTATAATCTTACCGAATGCACAGCACTGTGTCCTATTTTTTTCCCGCCTAGCACTGTGGGGCGAGCATTTCCCTGGGTTGTTACTCTCACGCAGCCCTATTGCTATCAGCTGTGTACTATTCCAGGGACAGGATGGCCATACAGATGGCAACCTTTTGTGCCTTCTGGCTTCACCTAAAGGTACCTGCAAACCCAGCTCCGCTTTGGATGCCCTTCTGAGCACAGAAGCTGCAGGGATCGTGGCGAGGAGCAACCAGCAGGGGAGGGTGCCCTGAAAGTCTTGCTGTGCCTCACTCCTCACTGCTTTTCCTGGGTCTTTGTGACTTCGAGCTGGAGGCTGGGCTGGGCCGAGGCTCCGAGCAGCCAGACTCCCCACTGCCACCTGGCGGCCTCGGTAGTTAATGCACCCTCCGGAAGCGCCCGCAGAATGTAGAGCGGGCCAGGCGCGAGGTGCTGGGGTCCCCGGTTTCTACTTTTGACCCCTGAGTCCGCACCAGACTTTGTGATCAGCTCTCTGCAGTGGAGGTCATCTGAGTGTCTGTTCTGGAGAAGAGCTTCCCTCCTGCTCTCCTTCTGAGGGGCTGTGGGTTTGGGAGAGGAACAGCCCGGGTTTGAACCCACCTTTTATGAGCCGTGTGACCTTGGGCTAGCCCCTCCACTTTTCTGTGCCTCAGTTTCCTCATCTGTAACATAAGCTAATAATAGCATCTATCTCCTAGAGTTGCAAAATAAGACATTACATGAAAGGCTCACCACGGAGCCTGGGGCCCCAGAAAGTGCTCAGTGTTTTAAATTATTTGACATCACGGGGAAACTAAATGCAAAGTATAGGGGATGGAGCTTACTCAGCCTCCTCCTCTTTCTCTAGGACTCTGCTCATGACCCTCCAGCTCCTGGGGGTTTTCCTGAAACTCTAAATCTCCAATTGAGCCACTTTCTTGCTCCAAAGTCCTCAAGGGCTCCCCATTGCCCCCTAAAATAAATACAAACTCTGTAGCTTGATATTCAAGGTCCCTCAGAAACAGGACCCAGCCCACCTTCCCAGTCTCACCTCCCACTGTTCACCTCTAGGTCCCCTCTTGTCCAGCCAGAGTGTTGTCCTCAGTGCCCCAGGAGCACCCTCCGTTTTCCCACATCCAGGCTCTTCTCACACCCAGCTTCACCCCGGACCACATTCTCTCCATCCTGTCTTTAGAATATTATTTGGCTTCCGAAGGCCTGGTCACATACCACCTCCTCCAGGAACCCTTCCACGGATCAACTCCCCCTCTCTCAGGGTCCCCAGCATGCTGATGGTACACACCCCAATTTCCTTCATCTTGTATTCTTGCAGCTTCATGGAGCGGCAAGAGTCTGGGCTTTGGAGTTAAGGGAGGTACGCGTTCAAATGCTGCGTGATCTGAACCTCTTTGAGCCTCCGTTTCTTTCTTTGCAAAATGGGCCTAATCCTTACGGGTCTGTTAGGAGTACAGAACAAGAGGGTGTAATGCAAAATGCCTGCCCCAAGCGGGTACCTGGAGGATGTTGCTGTCCTTTTCCTGCTAATTCACGCTCTCTCTAGACAGGAAGCCCCTTTGGGGTGGACTGTGTTCTGTTCACCTCTGAGCCCCAGAGGGCCTGGCAACTGGGGACTTAGTCACAGCTTGCTCTAGTGAGTTGAAACTTCTCTCCCAGCAGCAGAAAGAACCTGCTTGGCGTTGGAAACGGGTGGTAAAATGCTCCTCAGTACCCATGAGCCATGGGAGTTATGACTTCAAGCCAGAGTCCCTCCCCCTGGGAGCAGTATGCAGCCCAGGGTCCTGGTAGGGGAGGGTGGGTGAGGATTCCGGTGGGCAGCCTGTCTCCACAACCTCTTCCCACCCTTCATCTGCTTTGATCCTCACAACAATCTCACAAGTGTGGTAGCCGTCCCCACTTTATAGCGGAGGAAACAGCAGCCGGGAGAGGAAGTGACTTAGCTAAGGTCACTCAACAGACCCCCGAATGCTGGGCCGGGAGCCAGGTTTCCTGACCCCCAGATGAAGGCCCTTTTGAAGCCCTTTTGCAAAGTCATCCGATTAAATGTTAGGAGACCTGAGTTCAAATCCTGATGCTGCCGTTTGCTTTCTGCGTGGCTTTGGGTGGCTGTGTCACTTCCTGAGCCTTGGTGTCCTTGCAGCGGGGCCCCCGTTGGGAGATGAAAGGCGCCGGGAGTTGGGAACCGCCTCTGTAAACTGTGGGATGCTGGAACCAGGTAAAAGATCATGCGGGTTGCCCGTCTAGCCCGCTGGAGGATGCTTTGATCTTTGTGCCGCTCAGGAGTACATAGGGTTTTATGGCTGCTCACCTGGCCGGCGGTTTCCCGAGTCACCTTTCTCTTGGAGTTTGAAAGAGCTGTTAGGGTGGGTCCCTGGCAACAAGGGTGCAGCAGGGTGGGGTTGCCGGGCGGGAAAGCTGGGTGCTGGGCGTGGAGGCACTGAAGACCAGGAGAGCTGCCCTCCTCCAGGCACCCTCAGAAAAGACCCAGGCTGGACTGGGTGCTGGGCTTGCGGGAGCACGGAGGAGGCTCAGGCAGTCTTTAAGGACCATTGCACGTGAACAGAAAAAGTCATAGAACCAGGGGTAGCTCAGCTCTCTGGAAAGGTTCCGGGGTAAGAGGGGAGCCCCAGCAGGGCAAAGATTATAGCTGGTTTACATTGAAACAAGACCAGGCACAAGGAGGTGTTCTAGAAGTATTTACCGGCCAGGAGAGTAGACGGATGGATGGATGGATGGGTGGATGGATGGATGGACAGACGGATGGGTGGACGGTGAGGAGTGAGGATGACGACAAGCAGGTATGCTTCCAGACGGTGATGACATAGGAGTCGTGACAATTCTCGGGGTCATGAGAAATGGACTCAGGACACATTCTGGCAATCAAAAACCAGGAAGCTCTACTCTGTGATCAGGACTTAACAGAACCCAGCAAACGGAGGCCTGAGCATGACTTGTGATCATTGAGAGTTGAAGGCATCTCTAACCCCTGAGATCATGAGAATAATAAGAGTTGCCATGAGCTGTGCTGAGCACTTCACCAATGTGATCTCGTTTACCCCTCAAAAACTTCTCCCAGGGTGCTTGCCTGAGGCTTCTGGGCCCTTCTTTCTTTCTGCAGACTGTTGTCTCCTGCATGCACCCTGACTCTGCTTTTTGGGAGAGTCTGGGGTTGGCCCAGCCAACACTTCCGTGCAGCATGGACAGAGCGTCCATGCCTCCTCACTGGCCCCTGGCCAGTCCAAAGCCCTGATGCCCTTCACTCTTGCGCTGTACAGGGTCTCAGGTGGGTCAGAACAGTGTCAGGACTAGAACCCAGATCTCCTGGGAGCAGGCATCAGGGGTCCAGGACAGGTTCTGAGAAGAGGAAAAGAGAAGGGGCTTTGAGGCAGTGGGCCCAAACTTCTCAGCCTTCCCAGACTTCCCTTGAACAGACTCTTGTTTCTGGAAAGTGGACCTCAAGATGTGCCTCAATACAAGTGATGATGAGGATAGAACTGGAGGATTTTTAAATTCGGAAGAGCCTGGCATCAGCTTCTCCACCTCTCTCATTTTATACATGAAGGAACTGAATCTCAGAGAAGGAAAGTGATTAACTCAAGGTCACACAGCAGGTGAGTGGTAAGATGTTCCCTGGGGTATGGAGTGGAATTAGCTATGGCTTCAGACTTCCAACTGTGGGGCTGGGACCAGGAGCTCAAGGGGAGTCCAAGGAGACCCAGGGAAGTAGGTGGCTCTCATCTTTCTGGGACCATTGGGAAGGCTGAGTGGATGAAGTTCAGCGTTGTAACTGCCTGAGATGGCTTTGGAAAGCAGCCAGCTTGTCAATTCTCCTTATTAACTAATAGTCTATTATTTTCCTCTGGGATTAATTTTTAAATGCAAACGGTATGTTTTATCACACATTTGAACACTTAACACCCTCCGATTGCTGATCTTTGAGCGGGGGCCAGGCCTTCCTTCCTCCAGTGGTGCCAGGGGCCCGAGCAGCCCCAGCGGAACACGGAACGGAGGGACACGGCGGCAGGTTCAAACGTCCGGTTCCTGAATCCCGATTCCGCGCCGTACCCATGATGTAGTTAGGAGGGGCTAGCAGTCAGGATAGCCTGAGGGGACAATGGTTGAAAATCAGGAGCCAGTCTTCCCTGTCCAGGACATTTTCCTTCACATAATTAATATCACAAAGAGAAGCTGAGTCTGCATTGGATTGTGGGGATTATGCAAATGAGGCCATAGAAAGGGAGATTTCTGAGCTCCTGGTTGCTCTGGTTGCAGGAAAGGCCTGTCCAAAAGCACCCAACAGGGCCACAGCTGGGACTAGGACCACGCGGAGGCCGTTGGAGTGACCCTGACTTAACAGGGCCCAGCCAAGGGCCAGAAATTCTGGAGGGAATCAGGAGGCAGGTTTTCCTGGCAGAGAGGTGCGTGGGCTGAGCATCCTTCTAGGAGCTCAGCCAGAGAACCAGAGCTTACTTCTTCCCCAAGCAGACAGAGGAGAAAGGGTGAGGCCTTGGAGTCAGCATTGGGTCCGAAGCCCTGCTCTGCTCCCTGTTGGCTGCGTGGCCCCGGCTGAGCCACGTCACTGCTGGAAGCCTCGTGTCATGTCATCTGCACCGTCCTCCCAGGGTTGAGGTGAGCACCCAAGGAGATGAAGTCCATTAAATAGCACCTTCTGCCTCCCCTGCCACCCGCTTCGTGTGGAATGAACATAACCGTGATCCACATAATACAATAATGGTAGTAGTATAAACAATATAATAACATAACATCTGACTGTATGTAGACACACACACGTCATCCCGCAGTGAACGCTTGAAGAGAACCTACCGGAGCTGGAGACTGTTCTGAACTCTCTACGTACATTAGCGCCTGTATGAGGGAAGTACTAATGCACCCATTTAATGGACGAGGAAACTGAGGCAAGTTAAGAAACTTGCTAGTGCTGAAACTGACGCAGCTGTTGAGTTGCCGGTATGGGATGGCTAGCTGATTTCTGAGTCTAAGCCATGCAATCACGTTTCTCTTACCCTCCTCAGCCAAGGGAGGGGGTGGCAGATACCTCGAGGTCAGGAGACCTGGGGTCTGGGCCTGGGTGTCCTAACCCGGCATCCCCAGGAGTGTGAATGTAAGGAGGGACACATTTGTTATGCTCTCACCTCTGAGCAGAGCCGGGCTGGTCAGGGGCCCTCATTACCAGCTGTTTATTTTTTAATTTTATTTTTAAAAGATTATATTTATTTATTTGACAGAGAGAGAGAGCCGGCAGAGGGAGAGGGAGAGCCCCAACATTCATCAGGTTTGACCTGCCCATTTTACAGTGGGGGAACTGAGGCTCGGGGAGAGAAAATAACCCATCCAAGGGAGCAGCTGGATGGGTTATTTCCCCTGCTGGAGTCACCAGCAGGTCTCCTGTCGGCCAGCCCAGAGCTTTCTTCCCTCCCTGCCCCCACTCATACAGGGGAACAGATTTCTGAGCCACTCACTGCCTCATGGGCTGAGAATGTTTGCTGAGCTTGAGTCATGAGCTCCGAGCAAGACCCTGAGGTGGGGACAGGCACGAAAGCTGAACAGCCTTCACACTTGTCTGACCACAGAGAGAGGCCCAGACAGAGAGGGGAGCTCTGGGTCAGGTGCCGGGGCAGGCGGTAGGCTGTGTGTACGGCGGGGGGAGGGCAGAGGTGAGCAGAGCCTGGGTCCTGCCCTCCAGGAACGCACAGCCTGGTGGGATAGTCAGACCCGTGACAGTCACACCCACCATCGCCGCAAGTGGCATTTATGCAAAGCTTACCCCGTGTGTACTTTGTGCCATAGGCTTGATGCTTGTCCTCTTCCTTAGTCTTCAACACAATCACTGGCCGGTATAGTCATGATACATGAAACAATGACATATTAATAGTCCCACACACGGACTACAATGGTACCGCCTATAGAGTCGTAGCACATCCAGAATATCATAGCCATTTGATAGAGACAGGCTTTGAGGCTCAGAGAGACTGAATGGCTTGCCCAAGGTCACACAGCACTGCAGCAGGTGAAGGAGGCAGTATTCTCGCCGGCTTCTGCGGGTCCCCAGGGCCTGAGCTCTCCTACTACTCTGTCCACAGGCCACACATGCTACTGAGCAACTGAAATGTGGCTAGTTACCAATTGAGATATGCCAGAATGTAAATAGACACTGAATCTCAAAGACTGAATAAGAAAAAAAAAGAATGTTAATTTATCTTATTAATAGTTTTTTAAAAAATATTGGTGACATGTTGAAATAATATTTAAGATCTATTGGGTTAAATACAATGTTATTGGAATTAGTTTCACCTGTTTGACTTTTTTTTTTTTTAATGTGCTATCAGAAGATTTAAAATCACCCCACGTGCCGTGCACTTTCATCCTTCTGGGCGGTGCTGGTAGGGCTTTCTGCAATGAGGAAATGGGCCATTCTGCATGGTCCACTATGGTATTACTAAGCCACAGATGGCCATCGAGAGCTTGGAATGGGACGATTGTGACTGAGAACGTGAATTTTTAATTTTATTTCATTTAATTAATTTATATTTGCAGTTAAGTAGCCGCATGTGGCTAGTAGCTGTCTCCAGACCACGACACTTGTCTGCCCCGTGAGGACAGAGAAGCACCACAGTGTGTTAGAGGATTCCTGACCGGTGCGTTTATACTGGGTATGGGGGCTCAGTGGATGTTCCTGTCTCCATGTAGCTGTGGGAACGGAAGCTCCGGGAGGTTTAGAGATTGTCCAGGGGAACACAGCTCAGGGGTGGTAGAGTCAGGACAGCCTCACTCCAAGCCCCAGACTTGTCCTCAAGGCTTGTCCCCTCCTTTGCAGCAGGGACTGTCTCCAAGGACACTGGCCTGGACATCTCCCCGCCCCGCGCCCCCACCCCAGAGCCTCCCCCAGAGCCCGCCCAACCTCCCGTCACCCTGCTGGAAACCCTCGGATGTGATCACTTGCGTCCGTCTGCTCTCAGGTACTGCTGGCACCTGCCACAGGTCTCCTCATCACTTCCCCGCCCTCATCCCTCAGCACTTCATGCTCGGATGGAAGCTTCTGTGCACCAGCCACGCCCTGTCTCGTCCCCATCCTCCTGCAGGTGCACCAGACCCTTTCCACCCTGTGCCATCCTCTTCTCCTGGAAGAGTTGCCGCCTTGCTCATGAGCTGCTGGATTTCCGGGGCCTCTCAAACATCCCCACGTACTGGAGGATACAGACCCTGAGCTCCCATTGTCGTGGGGAAGCAGTGGCAGAAGCAGCAGGCTGACCTTGGGCCGGGTTCCAAGCCCAGCTCTGCCACCAAAGTCTGAGTGACTCCAGGTAAATCACATCTCTCTGAGCCTCGGTTTCCTCATCTGTAAAATGGAAATAATGACCCCAAAGTGTTCTTCAGAACATGCAGTGTAGTAAGTAAGCAAAGAACCCTGTTAGTTGTCAAATGAAACACGAATAGGGCAAAGGATTATGGCACTCGCGGTAAACACACACACATCCTCCACCAAGCATTTTCATGCTGTTGTGGTTTGAAAGCATGTCTCCGGATCCTTAGGTCCTCCTCCCTTCTGGAGGTAGAGGCAAATTCCCTCCCCTGGAGGATGGTGTGGACTTAGCGACCTGCTTCTGACTAATAGAACAAAGCAGGAGTGACACTGGGTGACTCTGGAGACTAGGTCATCAGGAGGCATTTGACTTTCTCCTCTTGTTTGGATCATTCATTCTGGGGGGAGTCAGCTCCCATGTCTGAGGACTCTCAGGTACATATCCGGGGGCCCAGGCAGAGAGGAACTGAGGATCCCGCCATCCATCACAGGAGGGAGGCATCTGGTGAGGGAACCCTCCAACTGCAGCCAGACCCTCATGTGACTGCAGCCCCTGCTGACGTCTGACCGTGACCTGGTGAGGCCTTGAGCCAGAACCACCCAGCAAAGCCGCTCCCGAATTCCTGGCCCATATAATAACTGGTGGTTATTTTAGGCCAAGAAGTTTGGGGGGATAATCTGTTACACAGTAATAATGAAAACACACATAGAACCTCATTTAACTTCTGTAACATAATGATGTAGGTGTTATCATCCCCATTTTACAGAGGTGAACACTGAAGCTCAGAGAGGAGGAGACGCTTGCCTAAGGCCACTCAGTAAGGATGTTGTGGACTCGAGAGCTCAGCCCTGGCCCATTTGAATTAAGAGCGAGTGGAACCGTGTGCCATACACCGCTTAGGGGGGCTCCCATGATTGAATACAGGTCTTCCTGGGCGCCATTATAAGCCAGTTGGCTCCCAAGAACGGGGCTGTAAACTACACATCGTCCCCATATCTAACAATCAGTAGGTGCTCATTAAATGTGTGTTTGAATGAGAGATCAGACATTGGGATCACGTGTGGCCCTGGGCAGTTACCTTGGCTGAACTCATCCAGACATTTGTGGGGTCCAGGGCAAGATTCAAATGGAGTTCCTCATACCATATATCTGAACATTTAAAATTTAAAAAGCAGGGATGCCTGGGTGGCTCAGTTAGTTAAGTGTCTGCCTTGGGCTCAGGTCATGATCCTGGGGTCCTGGGATTGAGTCCCCCATCAGGCTCCTTGCTCAGCAGGGAGCCTGCTTCTCCCTCTGCCTGTCTCTCGCCTTGCTTGTGCTCTCTCTCTGGCAAATAAATAAATAAAATATTTTAAAAAATAAATAGATAAATAAAATTTAAAAAGCAAACCAATCAATAGCAAACGAGTTATGACAACTATACCTTTGTTATAACAAAATATAAAATATGTGTAAAGCTGTGACTGAAAGTCAGCAAAGTATCAAAGTTATCGGATCAAATTATTACCACATGCCTGGGTTTTCTCTTGGGCTGATGATATTTGAATGAGTGATAAAATTTCAAAAAAAAACCCCAAACCCCATGATTCGTAAATTATATATTTACTCTATCAATTTTGTTTTTCTTGCCTTTATTTCAGTGAAATCAGTAAATGTGTTGTTATAATTAAGATTTTCACATAATTTCTGTTCTGTTGATAGTAATGTGAAATTAGACAACCCTTCTCAAGTCATTGTATTTCTTAGGTGGTTTTTAATTAATTTCACTTTGGGAAACACTTGCTCTGTTGAGAAGGTAGCCACAAATAGTCGATAATATTCTGAAGGCAATATTTAGATTAGGAAATGAGCTGTGAATTTTACACGTCAAGCTTGCGTGTTGTAATGAGGTTGCATAAGTTATGATCGTTGTGGAAAATATTACAAACAGTTGGAATTCTTGATATAAATCCCATCATGTGTACCTTGATTTTTAGTGTCTGCCAAAGCGATCTCTAGACCCAACAGTCATGGAAGCCACCGGCATCGTGCCTTACGTGCGTGACATCTGGGCCTCCATATCTACGAATGTAAGAGCATTATGAATTATTTACTATTGTGATATCGTGAAACGTTCTTCAGCTGTGCAACTCTTGCGGGTCCCAGGCCCTTTTTGGAGCGAGCTCCGGAACCACAAGCCGGAACGTGAAGAGAAGCAAGGAAACGCGTGCTTGGTCCCGCTGAGCACGGACTGCATTTGTGCTGACAGGAAGGACCGCACAAGTGAATTATTTTGTCTTTTCTCTTACCTAAGAGCAAAGGTTTTCCTCACCCTGCTGAAAGCCTCCCCCCCATGCTCCAGGGCAGCGCCCCCCCCCCCATCGCGATGTCAGCCGCCCCACAGCCCACAAGCGTTGGTGGCATCTGGACACGGCTGTCCTTTGTGTCGAGGACACGGAGCGAGAGAGCAGCAGAAAGCATTTTCCTCGCCTCCCTGGGGCCTGAGCCGCGTCAGTCACGAGAGTGGATGTTGACGGTGACATGGGGGTCCCTGTGCCCCTCCTGTGTGGCCTGGTAGGGCTGTGGCTGGTGCGTGAGCTGGCAGAAACCCAGAGGGTTTCAAAACTTTCATAGCCATAGAGCTCACATGCACCGTTCTAGTAATTGCTCTTTTTCTAATTATTTTATGAAATGTTCTAAGACAAATACGTTTCTCTCATTTCCTGCCTGACTTTGGTGCCATTGCTCTCTGAAGTGCTGTCATGTCAAAAGAGTGTTTTATATAGTAGCATCTGTATCGTTGAGACTGAGAAAACTTATTTTTTTTTATTGTGGTAGAAAACACATAACATAAAATTGACCCTCCTTACCATTTTTAAAGATTTTTTTTTTAATTTTTTCGACAGAGATAGAGACAGCCAGAGAGAGAGGGAACACAAGCAGGGGGAGTGGGAGAGGAAGAAGCAGGCTCAGCGGAAGAGCCCTGATGTGGGGCTCGATCCCACAAAGCCGGGATCACGCCCTGAGCCGAAGGCAGACGCTTAACCGCTGTGCCACCCAGGCCAGGCGCCCCCATTTTTAAGTTTAGTCATTCAGTATCTTCATAGGCTTGTGAGACAGATCCCAAGAACAGTTTCGTCTTTCCGAACGGAAAATCTATACCCTTTCAACGACAACTCCCCCGCCCCCAGCCTCTGGTGACCACCATTCTGCTGTTTCTATGAATCTGAGCACGTTAGGTACCTTTCTAGTAGGTCATTTTTATTGTCTTTTATAAAACTATCAGTAGTCTACGACAGATCGGAAATTTAAAAAGCAAAACGGTCCTTGGCAACGGTAGTTTGAGAAGCACCACTCACAAAGGGTGGGACCTAGGACAGAGTCCCCCTTGTCCAGGTGGGTCTAAAGGCATTTCAGATTTACTTTGCTGGATGGACCTCAGTTTCCCGAATGTATAAAGGGATAACAGAGCAGAAGGACTCTGAAGGGCTCTGAGGCCAGATTGCCCCAGGATGCTCTGGTGATTGGAATTCCCCCGGTCAGGACCGGCAGACTGGCCGGGCAGCCACCCTCCATCCCCTCCCGGTGGGCCCTGCTCCAAGTCCCATTTCACGCGCCGAGGACTCTTTTGTCTCCACTGACACCTGGTTTCCTGCTCTGCAGTCACAGAAGGGCCTTCTCATCTCATGGATGACACACACGGTCAACTTCCACTGCTCACGTCCTGGCCAAAGGTTCACAGCGCTCCCCCCACCAAATCCACATTCCTCTTCGGTTGACTATCACGCCTGTTTGCCATGATTCACACGAGGGCTGGAAGGGACGAGCCGAGGTTAATGAGGGTGCAGCCAAGGAGGGGGGCCCCCCATGCTAGAATTTCAGAGCTGGAAGGGATTTGATTCTATTTTTTCTCTTATTTCACAAGTAATACACAATCACTGCAAAACAATGCCCGAAGACGGTAAAGACGGTATGCGTTTATTTTTCTTTAAGATTCTATTTATTTATTGGAGAGAGAGAGAGAGAGAGAGCAGGGGGAGAGAGAATAAGCCAGGGAAGCAACAGAGGGAGAAGGAGAAGCAGACTCCCCACTGAGCAGGGAGCCCCACGCTGGGCTCAATCCCAGGACCCCAAGATCATGGCCTGAGCCGAAGGCAGACGGTTAACCCACTGAGCCACCCAGGTGGCCCTGTAAACGTATATTTTTAAAAGCCACCCATCCTCCCAGGATCCAATGATAATAACCTTTAACAAATTTTGTGAATATTTTGCCTATTTTTTCAAACATGCATTTTTAAAAACCACACCAACCGGATCAGTGTGAGTGGTTGCAGAGTATTCCATTGTGTGTATTTGGCAATCGACAGGACCAATGTCCTTTGATTGAACACCTATTCTCTCTCTCTCTTTTTCTCTCTGTCTCTCTTACCTGCTTCCTCACTGTTATAAATAATAAACAACATTCCTGAAGTCAATTTTTTCATTATTTCCTAAGAATGAAATTCCAGAATGGAGTCTCTAGGCCAAAGGATATGCATATTATATTTAAAAGACTTTGGCGGGGTTCCTGGGTGGCGCAGTCAGTTAAGCATCTGACTTTTGGTTTTGGTTCAGGTCACGATCTCAGGGTGGTGAGGTTGAGCCGAGTATCGGGCTCTGTGCTGCATGTATAGTCTGCTTGAGTTTCTCCATCTTCCTCTGCCTCTAATCCACAGGCACTCTCTTTCTCTCTCTCTAAAATAAATAAAATAAGTAAATCTTTAAAAGACTTCAGCTATAGGATTTGGCAGTATTGATGAATGTTGTCTTCGAAAGTATCAAGAGTGCCAGTTTCAGCTCATGCCTGCCGGCACTGGGTATTATCGTTTTTTGTTTCATTGTTTTTTTAATTTTTATTTCTTTGTAGGATGTTGGACATGTTATTATGCTTATTGGTCAGTTGGTCAATACTGAAAAACATTTTGGAGCTTATCTATCCAGCCCTGTATTTTGACAGCTATGAAAACAAGCACAGAGGGGAGGAGCTTCTTCCCCAAGCAAGTTAGGGACAGCACAGGATGGAAACCAAGTTTTCCAATGCTTGGGAAAGGAGGTTTTCCCATGAGGCTGGGGTCCCTTGAGTCAACAGAGGGAGATGCAGAGTTATGAGTCAAGGATGGAAAAGGTTCCTCCTGTGTTTCATGCCCCTCTGTGGCATGAAATGAGTAACTCCTCCTGTCTGAGCCTCAGTTTCTCGTCTGTAAATTGAGGAGGCTGGATGAGTCGATTGTGCAGCTCTTTTCTCAGCTCAAGATCAAGGCTATCCTACCATCTCCAAGTTCCTTCCCAATTGCTAATAGCTATAATGAACATCTTACATGGACATAGCCCCTTATGGTTTACAAACATTTCTGTGAAGTTGAGGGGAGCAGTCGCGTCAGTAATGCCATCTCACAAATAAGCAAATGGAAGCTTGGAGAAGCTCACATGGCTTGATCTGTAAGAACCACCACAACGTGGGGGCAAATCCCCTCGCCGTGCTCCGAAACACATTCTTTTTTAAAGATTTTATTTATTTATTTATTTGACAGAGAGAGAGACAGCCAGCGAGAGAGGGAACACAGCAGGGGGAGTGGGAGAGGAAGAAGCAGACTCCCAGTGGAGGAGCTGATGCGGGGCTCAATCCCAGAACGCCGGGATCACACCCTGAGCCAAAGGCAGACGCTTAACGACTGAGCTACCCAGGCGCCCCCCAAAACACATTCTAACAAAACCGCTACCTTGAAACTTCCCTCTGGAAAATCTGGGTCCACCCATATCTATCCACCTGGCACCACTATTCATTCAGCTACAAAATCCACGGAGCACCCACTGAGTGCCAGGCTCTGTGCCAGGGGAGGGAGTACAGAGATGAGCAAGGAGCTTGTAGTCTGGGGAGGGAGAAACACCAAAACAGACCCTTTCAATAGAGGGAGGTAAGTACTCTGAAAGAGGGCGATGTGAGGGTGGTGGAAGCCCAGCCAGGGAGTTGAGAGGCATCAGGGCAGGCTTCCTGGAGGAAGTGATGCCTGATTCTTATGTTGAAGAGAGAGTAAGTGATAGACAGATGAAGGACAAAGAAAGGATTGGGGGCAGAGAGAATAGTGTGGGCAGAGATCAAAAGACAAAAGAGGGAACAGCACCTGTGGGGGAATTTTAAAAAGGTCACCAGGCTTGGATTCAATCCAGTAACTAAGCAAACTTAGAAATATTTATTTATTAATTCCTTTCAAAGTAGCAATAATAAACCCATTACACGCTACAATAAATAATAGATTTTTATTAAAGATAACTGTACTTTCCCATATAAAAGTCTTTAGTGCGCAGAGTGGCATTGTTTTAAATCCTTGTAGATCTCTTTTATGTCTGCTTATTATCATGAAAATCTTTTGATTTCACAATCTCCCCGAAGGGGTTTTTGGGGATCCACACTCTGAGGCAAGTGAATAGATGAGGGGTCCTGGAGGCGAGTGAATAGATGAGGGGTCCTGGAGGCAGAGGGGCCAGTGAGGAAGCGGTTTTGTATCCCACCCCTCCTGGGAGCGGGGCAGGGAGGTAACTGAGGAACAGGGGAGGAGGAGGAAGAGGAGGCAGGGCTCACAGGGGTTCGTGGGGCTGGGATGCAGAGTCTGGGTGCCTGCTTAGGTGCTGGGGTGCTGGCTGCAGACCCAGGGCTCTGATAGAGGTGCAAGCTTGGGGAGGCGAGGATAGATGGTGTTTGGAACTTTTGGGGCTCAGAGTATCTGTGGTCCCCCCACAGACTGGCGCCTGGGCCGTGGAGGGGAGGGGTTTGTGTGGGAGAGATAATGCCACTGAGGACCAGGGGAATGGTCCCCAAGCTGGGGTGCACCTACCGCTGTGGTGGGACCAAGGGGAGAGGGTGGGGAGGGGTGTGTGGCCTGGGATCCTGCTTATCAGACCACCAGGAGCCGGGGCGGGGGGGTAGCTGTGGGCTTCTGTCTCCCCCCAGCCTTGCTGAGCAAACACTGCATAATCCAAGTCTGCTCCATGGAGGGGGCAGCCAAGGAGGGGTTTAGAGAGGGCTCTGCCCTGCCCGGAGGGGAAGTGGGGACACATGAGGGGTGAGCTGGGGGTCCAGAAGCTGGGTTCAGGGGAGGGGGTGCCCGATACCTCCAGGGCTGGGAAACATTCGTGCTCAGGCCTTCAGCGATGACGAGACTGGAGAGGGCTCTCCTCATCTTTGAATCTCTGCTGTGTTTTGAGAATTTGGACCCCTTGCCAGGTGGAGGCACAGGCTGGGGCAGAGATCTCCCCCATGTGGGCCCTCCTGGCATTAAGCTGTGCTCCTGACCTCAGCTCTCTGCTCTGCTACTGTTCTGTGGGGTCTCTTACGGTTGAGTTGGGCTGTGGGAATGCCAACCCCAGGCTGTCCTCGTCCTTCCTCAGGCCACGGGGTGAGGTCTGCCCACGTGCTAGCCCCACACTGACACAGCTGGCTCCAGGCCCTCACCCGATGTCAGCAGGCCCCTTGCCTCAATTTCCCTCCTCAAGGGCTTCATCCTCAAGCATTCTCTCCCCAGTGTTGGCAAGAGGGCTTCCTCCATAGTAAGCCAAGGAAAAAGAGGACTTCCTCTCCTCAATATTTGTCCACAACATTCCTGGATGGATTGTTGTTCCCTGGACGTGAGTCACAGGCCCACTTTTTGAACAGGTTACCACGGTCTGAGAATCATGGACAGTGCTGACTGGCCAGGCCAGGGATGTGTGCCCACTCTTGGACTGGGAGGTGGGATGGGTGGGGGCCGCAGTGTCACCCCCTCCAAAATGACACAGACTGCCAGGAAGGACAGGAGTTCCCCAGAGGAAATCTGGGAGACTGCTGCCAGAAGAAGGGGCTAGGCCTCTGGCCGCTGACAGCCTTTCCCTCAGGCTGAAGCCCACGGAGCAGAGGGCCTTCCTCGCCCAGAAATAACAAACATCCAGCTTCCCCCCTTACATGTAGTGTAGAGCCGGGGACCCCCATAGCACTTGGGGGTTGGTCAGACTTGGCTTCCATCTCGGCTGCCCAACCCCTGGCTGTGTGACCTGGAGTGAATCATTTCTCTCTGAGCCTCAGTTTCCTCCTCTGTGGGAGGGGTGAGAGGAGAGTACACAGGAGAGGACACAGAGGAGAGGCTGTGTGAAGACAGAGGCGGAGATCAGAGGGACGCTGTCATAAGCCAAGAAACATCAGGAGCCACCACAAGCTGGAAGGGGCAAGGAGGGGCTCTCCCTTCATCTTCAGAGGGAGCGAGGCCCTGCCACACTTCGGCTCCAGACCCCAGGCCTCGGGAACTGTGACATGCCACGCTTCAGTTGTTTCAAGTCACCCAGTCTGTGGCCGTTTGTTGCAACAGCCCTGGGACACCAGTACACTATCTGAAATGATTTTATTTATTTATGTGTTCATTCCCCATGCTTCTCCCCACGGGATCAGCTCCATGAGGCCAGGGGCCACCTGTTTTTGTCACTGCTGTGTTCCCAGTATCTGGAACAGGACCTGTTGCACGGTAGGTGCTCACGGAACATTTGGCCAAATCCAAGAATGGCTGAATGCGCGAATTCCCTACCTGGGGATTCTCGAAGTACATTTTCTCAGCCTGGCCCCAACCTGCCATTCCAGTCAGGCCCTTCCCAGACCCTCCCCCCACCACTTCCGAGGCGTTTTGCTTTGACAAATTGCAGTGGCGACAGGCCATGCTCCCATCCCCTTCATCCCCCTAGACACACCCACTATCCCTACAAGGGCAGCGCAGTCTCGTGGAGACAAGCTCAGAGGTGTGGGGACCCCAGACCTGGTTTAAATTCTGACCATGGCTTGCCCAATGACATCACTCAGACTGGTCCCTTAGCTCTCAGTTTGTTCCTCTGGAAATGGGGTGAGGATCCCCATTCTTTCAGTGCCTAGAACACAGTAGGTGCTCAATAAATGGTAGCTATAGTCAGCTCTCCTTGGACATCCTATCTTCCCCACGAGGCTGGCCTGAGTCTTTTCCTCCTGCAGGAAGCCCTCCCGGACCACTCCTGCCCTGACCCCAGCTCTCCACACCTGACCCTCTGAATGGCTCCCTTGCGGCTCAGCACAGTCTGCCCGGGATCACTTATTCTCTTTTTGTGCATACGTGGCCCGTCTCCCTGGTTGCCTCAGCCGTTGGCCATGTTTTAATGAGGATTTCTCTTTGTGAATAGAGAAGTAGGCCTTTGATCTCCCTTCTGGAATTGGCTGTCTTTGATAGTCTGCACTGAGTAACTGCTGAGAGCCAGGCCGGAATTCAAGTCTGGGCGCTGCTGCTGCTCGCTCTTGGACCCTTGGCAGGTGGCCCTCCTTCTCCCAGCCTCAGTTTCTCTTTAAGAATGAGGGACTCATGCTGAGCAGACATTCTGTTGTTTGTAAATTAGCTAATCCATGAATTCAACGATATGTTACCTCAGCTCCCCCCTTTCTTTTGTAATATCTGCTTCTTAAATTTCAACTACAAATCAGTAATTATCCCCAGCTTACTGATGAGGAACAGTGAGGCCAAGAGAGATAAAGTAACCCGTCCAACCCCCTCAACCAGGTATGGGGTAGAGGCGGGATTTGAACCTTGGTTGTCTAATTCTTAGTCTTATTCCTGTGACCCCCAAGGCCAAGGTTAACTGGGAATGCTGTGGTCAGCTGGTGATATCTTGGGGCGAATCAGAATCAGGACCCACAGGCTCATGGTACTCGAGGAAGGGGAAATCTGAGAGCTGTGGGCAGGAGGTCGGGTTGGGTGATTGAGAGGGAGGTCCCTAGGGGCACAGGGCATGGGAACTTTGTTCAGAGAGGCTAGCAGAGACACCAGGATTTGAAGGAAGAATCATTCCCGAAGGTGAATAAAGTTCTCATATAACTTCTCGAATCACTGAATGGCCCGGTTCTTGGGGACGGAATGTTTGTGAGGCCGTGTACCCCAAGTTGGGTGTGCGAAGGAAGAGGGTCTATGAGAAGAGAGAAGAGCTGCCTGGGGTTGGTGACAGGGCTGGAACCATTCCCACACCATGACCCAGAGGGACACAACCAGTCTGGGAAGCTCCCAGGAAAGCCCCTGGGTCAGGGAGAGCGACACACAGCCAGGTTCTCTGGCAGAAAGTGTGCATTAGGTGGGGCGGGGAGAGGCCGGGCGAGCAAGAGAGAGGACAGTGTGAGAGAGAGAGGAGAGACAGTGTGAGAGACAGGAGAGACAGTATGCGAGGGGAGAGACAGAGAAGTGGGAAGCAAGCAGCAAAATGATAGGAAGGCAGGAGGGGAGGCGGAGGAGAGAGGAGAGAACCATGGACTCACTTCCATTCTCCGGGCAGAGCCCACTTCCAGAGCTGGGGCATGCAGGGGCTGGGACAGCTTACTCAGCCTGTTTCAACGGAGCATGAAGACCCTGGCCGCCTTGCCCCTGCGGGTCTCCTCAGTGGAGCGAGGCGTGTGGGATCCAGGGCCAGATCCCCTCTGGAAGGGGAGAGGCCGGCTGGAGGCCTGGGCTGCGCTCAGGAGCTGGGTGATCCGAGAGGTACGGCCCCTTTCCTGAGCCTCAGTTTCGGCATCTGTAAAATGGTCAGAGTGGGGTCAGGGGGTGTGTTTGTGTAGAGGACAGCATCTGGCATCTGATATCCTGGATTCCAGCACTCCTGGGCTCAAGGACCCACGGGGCTGGGAAGTGCGGGGTGGGGGCAGCTGGTCCACACTCCCCTCCCTGGAAGGGATTGAGCCTGGGCCTCAGCCCCTACCTTCCCTTCCTCATCCCAGTACCTCCTGCCCCCTCGCCTGGCTCTTTCCTCACTCCGCCAGATAAACGCCAACCACAGCCGGGGTGGGGGGGAATGAGTGTTTAGGGTCAGTCATCAACGGGTGCTTTCCTTCTCTTCCCTTTCTGGGATCCATCCCGCTCTGGGCCATTTAATACCGACGGCGGCTGCCATTATTGAGCACCTACTGTGTGCCAGGCCCAGGACGAACGTCTCGAATACGTCCTCTCATCAAACCCTCCGAATGACCCTCTCTGCAGGTGCCCACTTCACGTGTGAGGAGAGGGAGGCCGGGGGAGCGCAGTGACCAGCCTGAGAATGTGAGCCGGAGACAGCAGAGGAGGGCCTCGGGCCCGCGTCAGGCAGAGTCTGAAGCCGGGGCTCCCCCGACCGCCACCCCAACTCCGGGACTCCAGAGGTGCTAGACAAGCAGTCCGAGCGGTGACTTTGGTCCCGGTTCTGCTCCTCCCCTCAAGTACCTCACCCCTGCTCTGAACCTCGGCTTCTTCACCGGCAAGACGGGACACATAACATCATCTGTCCACGTCTCAAAACTGCTGTGAACAGTTCTGCAACCAGTAACAGCTAACACGGAGGGACATGTAAACGTGAACTAGACACCATTCAAAGTGACTGTAAGTAATGGTTTAACTCATTTGGTGCTCGGAACAACCCTATGAGTGGTTAATATTACCCCGTTTTACAGGTGAAGGTCTTGAGGCCCATAGAGGCTAACCAAGGTTGCCCGTAGAGTTATGGCAGCTGGGACCAGCGGGCAGGGTAGAGCCAGGACTTTATGAGGTCTGTGACCTTGGGTAAATCACCTTCTGCCCCTGGGCCTCAGTTTCCCCCTCTGCCCAAGGGTTGCTGTGAGAAACAGAGGTGGTTGGAGAGCCCTGGTTGAGTAAACTGCAGTTACGCAGATGAGTGAATTTAGATTCGGGCCCGAGCTGAGATCCCCGATCCCCGCTCTGCCAGGCAGCAGCTGGTTGACTCTGGGCAAGGCCGCCTTGCTGAGCCCATTTGTCAAACAGGGTGCTGCAAGGAACACAGGTCTGCATACAAAGGGCCCCACTGAGGGCCTGGCACTTGAGGGAGGACCTCGGATCGCAGCCCCTCCCCTCCTCCCCTGTCCCCTTGCCCCAGCCTGGCGCATGGGTGTGGGAAGGGAAGGCACAGGGCAGGCAGGGATTAGCCCGGGGTCCCCCTCCTGGGGCGGTGCTTTTAACCGTGTTCTCCTCCCGGCTCAGCCCTGCCCCCTCCCAGGCCCTGGGCCAGGCCTGTGTTTGCTGTGGGGATCTGGGCCGGCCAGGCCCCTCTTTCATTCCGGGGCAGCTTTTGCTTGCTTTCTGCTGTGGGGCCGGCCGGCCAGCTATGCCCGGCTCCCCGGGAGCAGATGGGCCACAGTGGGAAAGCGCAGCGTTGGCCCTAAGAGGATTGGCGTCTTTCTTCCCACCCTTTGTGCCGCTCCCTGAGGCCGCCTCAGCCCAGACCACAAAGGCCGCTTGTTTGACTGCCTCTGGGGGCGCAGGGGTCACAGCTGACAGCGGCGCCCTTGGAGACAGCAGCACCCCATGTGTGCTGGAGCTCCCGGAGTGCCCGGAGCACCCAGGCTCTGGGAAGGACCAGAAGTCCCGGCTACCCGCTGGGGTTAGCGGAAAGCATGCTCCCAGGCAGGGAGTAGGGGTGATGCCAAGGACAGGTTCAGAGACAGTCTGCGTCCCCTCTCACCGCCTTGCTGAGGACCTGAGACCCGGAAGGGTTAGGACATAGCTAAGTCACAGGGCAAGTTAGTGCCCTGCCCATTCTTGCTTCTGGGGCCCCCAACACCCGGCGTTTCCCTTCCATTTTGGACATGTGCTATCCCTTCTCTGTGGGCTCATTCTTCATGAGTGTGGGGATCAGGAAAACCTGAGGAAAGGAAGATTGGGGCCAGCAGAAACGGGAGGGACTTGGCAGACTGGAGCCAAGAAACCAGGCAATCACCCCAGAAGGGGCATCTGACAGCACACCTGAGACCAGGTCGCAAGAGAGAGGTGGCAGCTGCGGAGAGGAAAGGGGCAGGAATTATCTCACCAATGGGAGAATTTATTTAACATTTTTATTTAGGGGTGCCTGCATGGCTCAGTCTGTTAAGTGTTAGCCTTCAACTCAGGTCATGATCCTAGGGTCCTGGGTTTAAGCCCCATGTTGGGCTCCCTACTCAGAGGGGAGCCTGCTTCTCCCTCTGTCCCTCCCCCAGTTTGTTCTCTCTCTCTCTCGCTCATTCTCCCTCTCAAATGAATAAATAAATAAATAAATAAATAAATAAATAAATAATTTTTAAAAAATACTAAAAAAAATTGGGGGGCCTGGGTGGCTCAGTTGTTAAGCGTCTGTCTTCAGCTCAGGTCCTGATCCCAGGATCCTGGGATCGAGCCCCCATCGGGCTCCCTGCTCAGCAGGAAGCCTGCTTCTCCCTCTCCCACTCCCCCTGCTTATGTTCCCTCTCTTGCTGTGTCTCTCTCTGTCAAATAAATAAAATCTTTAAAAAAAATACGATTTTTATTTAAAAAAACAGTTGAGTGCCTACTATTTGGTGCATGTGGAGGAAACAGAGAACAAAGGTCAGATCCCACCCTTGAAGGTCCTCAGTGTGCAAAGGGGACAGATTTGAATGTAACCGGCTCTAGACCAAGGGTCCTCCGCCTTGGCACTACGGACACTTTGGGGCAGATACCTCTTTACCCTGGGGGCCGTCTGGTCCCACTAGATCTCAGTAGCAACTTCGCACCCCCAACTGTGTGACAAACCACGTCTCCAGACATTGCCAAATGTCCGCTGGGGAGCAAAATCACCTCGGTTGAAAACCGTTGGTCTGGACTATAATTCTGTCCTTCAGAATTATATGTGCACGTATCGGACATCAGTCTCCCGAGCTCCGAGCATGTGTGGGGTGCTCTTGCAGGACCTGCGGCTTCAGCTGTGGCGTTCCCAGTGTTGAGTTCGTGCCCACTGCATTCGCCTGCGGGAGGAGGGGGTGAAATATGTCATGCACGGATAAAACTGGGGGTCAGGGTGACCAAAAGCCTCCGAGAAAGTGACATTTAGCCAGGCCTGGAAATGACTAGAAGGTACAGGGACAGAGAAGATGGAAAAGAGGGACATTTTACACTGAACAGGATGAAGTGGCCATCCCGAATGGGTTCCTCAGAGGTTCACGGAGGGCCTGCAGTGTGCAGAGCAAGTCCGAGGGTGCAGATGGACGAAGACAGGCCCTTTCTGGCACGCGGATGGGTCAGGGCACGCGAAGAAGGGTCTTCACCCTCTCTGGAGGCTGCAGAGGGATCAGGAGAGACTTCCCAGAGGAGGGGAGACAGTAGCCAAGTCTTGAGGCTGAGCAGGCAGGGGAGAGAGAGACAGAAGATAGGGGAAGAGGGCACAGCTCCCCCTCTCCCTGCAACACACATCAGCCATGGCGCCAGAGAGCGCCTGGGGCTTTGGGGGACCGGCGAGTTGTCTGCTAGGATACGAGCACAGCATTCTGACAGCAAAGGGAGGCAGATGAGGCTGCAATGGGAGGTGGGGAGGAGTGGGACTCAGCTACAGGGCCTGGCTTTTATCCTGGAGATGCTGATCAGGGTATTTGAGCACGGGAGTATTTTTATTTTAGAAAAATCACTGCCGCTACAGTGAGGAGACCGGTTCTGCGGGGAGCAGGTCGAGAGACAGGGGCTAGTGGCAGAGGTTCAAGAGTGAGATTAGGGTGTCAGTGAGCCTGGAGTGGAGGGGGCAGTTGCCCACAGACACTTAGGAGGCGAAAGCATTAAGATAGGGGCTTGCATGCGGGGCAGAGCGAGCTGCAGGCAGCATCTGGACAGACTGTGGGTGCCTAGCAGTGCAGCCCTGAAACGAATCACCAGATTAGAAACACCAGATAAAAGACCGAATAGAGAAAGATATGCCCATGACATCTCAGAATGCAAATTATTTCTGAAACTTTGCTCTCATGCATCATCTTTAAATATTAATAACCAACATTTTTTAAGAGCTTAATGCTGTTCCAGGCACCATTCTAAGCATTGCATATGCACTAACTCAAGTCCTCACAACAACCCCGTGAAGGAGATACCTTCTAGCATTTCCGTCTTGCAGAGAAAGACACCGAGGCACAGAGACAGCAGGAACTTGCCCAAGTACACAGCTAGCGAGTGGCTGAGCCGGGATTCGCAGTCAGGCAGTCCGGTTCCTGTGCCTGTGCTGTCTGCCGTTACACTGCCAACATGTAGTTTGTTTAAAGTCTGCTTAACTTCAGCTATTTATAAAGTCCTGTAACCTTAATGTAAAAGTAAAAAAAAAAAAAAGCAATGGCATTATATTTTATAGGTTGTGGAGGAATATAAACTGAAAAATTGCCTTCTGGAATCTCAGGGAAACCCTACACCTTGGCAGTGACTACTGCCACCTGGTGGCAGTGTACCCCAAATGGAGGTGCCATGATAAAGGCCAAAGCCCAGTTTATTTGGGTGTCCCATTTACGCACCCCAAGTCAGGGTGATGAGAAGTTGGTAATACAGCTACCACTGCTGTAAAAATGTGTCTTCTCTTGGACAGAAAGAGGCGAGGCTCGCAATGCACAGCCTGCAGGGTATGGGCGCTAAGGGGCTACAATTGTGGTACTTGGGATTGGGGTTGCCAGGCCCCATCCACACCCCTTCACCAGTTCCCTAGACAACCAGCATCAGGCATTTCTGAAACAGCTGGTGGGAGCTAGGGGTGGGGTGGGGTGTTACTCTGCAAACACGGGCTGTACCCATGACCCCGACCTTCTAATCCCAGGGCTTAACTGACTTCATTAACTCCACGGGGCTCGAAAGAGACCCCCCAAATCATTCTCTGTCAAACCACGTTCATAAAAGTCCCATTCCTGAGGGTTGTGCAGGAAAACGTCCTGCCTAAAGGCAGGGGACTGGAGGTGGTGACCCTTGGATACGAACCGTCCATAGGCCGGTGACAGGGAAGGATCAACCCCACCCCCCCGCTGCCTGCCGAAGGGCAGCGAGGGAGAAAACTGGGTGAAAGCAGAGCATGCTGGGTAGCCTGGCCAGGAGCTGAGCGGTCCAGCCTCCCACCCCCCACTGTGGTTACCATAACAACCGAGTGGGGGAGGGAGGAGGAGAGGAGAGACCACTTGCCCCTCAGACAATGGCAACCTATTCCAGATCACCCTTGGCCTTGTCTTAAGGGACTTGGGGTGGTCAGGAGTCCTGGGTTCTTCATACCCTGCAGTATCAGATTTGGGGCAGTAGCCTCAGCTCGGGCCAGCCCTGGTGGTCCCAGAATAAGGGTCACAGACAGGATCCCTGCCCCTGAAAAATACCAACCCTACCAGAGCCTCTTCCCCCCCCGGGCTCCCCCCGATGAACTAACATAGGCTAATTCCAGATGAAGTTTGGTTCATATTCTGAGCCTCCCCCCAACACCGAAGAACTCGACCTGGTAGTGGGGGGTGAGCTGCTGGCACGGGCAGGAGGCAGCAGCCACTTTGGGGACAGGCCAAATATTTTATGAGTAATTTAATATCTGGAGCGCGAACCACTAAGCAGAGAACCCATCAGCTGCTGGGAGCAAGGAGCTGGTCTGGTCCTCATAACGCAAGAGAGAGGACAGGGCTAATGGGGGTGACGTGGGGCTGCAGGGAAGTTAACCCTCTGAGGGCCCTGGGAAGGAGCCAGGAGGGGGCAGGGCAGGCTTCCATTCACAGCAGCGTACCTGCCTGGCCCCTGATACCAGGCACTTCTGATGGGTTGAGGACTTGAACTCAGGAGGGAAGGTTTGCCCTGTTGAAAGGCACTGACTTTGAGACACACGGACCTGAGTTTGCCTCCTGCTACGCGTGTGACTCTGGACTGATGACTCCCCCTGTCTGAGCCTCAATTTCCTCATCCAGAAAATGAGGGTGATAATAATGGCACCTACATCACAGGTAAGGACTCAGCGACGGCAAATACAAAGAACTAGTCTGATGCCCTGGACACAGCAGGCGCTCAATAAAGACACCTACCCTTGTGACTCTGCTGCTGTGTGAGCCTCACGGCAGCTCTTCAAAGTTCCCCAACTTCCTTCATGGGGGCCTCCCCACCACCTCGCTATGTCCTGGGCCCCTCCTCTCTAGCCCTGGCGTAGGGCCTAAAGGGCTTTCATCACATTCTGCACAGCTGTGATTGTGTCTCTCTTGACACCTGCTTTAGCCCCCCGTCAGCATTTCTGGGGGAGGGGTCCTGGCCAGCCTGGTGGCATAGAAGGGGCACAGGCCCTGGACACAGGCAGACGTGGGTCAGAAGCCCATCAGCCGCATTCTGGCTGTGCGACTAGGGGCAGGCCCAGCATCTCTCTGGGCCTTCAGGCTCTTGTCTGCAAAATGCGATCAATGAAACACTTCCTCATAAGGATGCTGTTACAATTACAGTGAAAAGACATCACTCAATACAGATGACTGTTTAGAGCCTGTCACACAGTAGGTGCTCATTAAATGAGTCATCATCAACACTTCAAGAGAGCAGCTTAGGGGCCACACTATTTTAGTCCGTGTCCCAGCTCTGCCATGCACGAGCTGTGAGGACTTGGCCAAGTGACATAGCCTCCCTGTACCTCAGTTTTCATATCTGCGAAATGGGCATAATATCAGTGACTGCCTCGCGAGAATTAAACAAGTTAAGATATAGAAAGTGTTGAAAACAGAGCCTGGAACAAAGGAGCCTGGTCAATGCCAGCTGCTCTTATTCTCTGCTTCTGAGGTTAAGAAGCAGTTAGGAAAGGAGTTTTTGCTCCCCTCCCCCACCCTCAACCCACCGTCCCCGGGTCTGGGGATGCAGGCTTCCTCACGCCACCTTTGGGTCTTGGGGTTGTAGCACAGTGAGCTCACTCCCTGCTCTGGGTTTATCTTTCGGCCCTGTCGGGGAACTCCAATAGCATCCAGGGGCTTCTCCCACCATGCAGTTCTGCCCTTTGGTTATCACTACACTGCCTTTTCCCCATAGCCCCACACCAACCGTAATTTCACTTCCTGGGAGAAATTTGATGGGCCCCAGTTGAGGTGACCTAGCCTCCTCCCATTACAGGTAGGGAAACTGGGGCTCAAGAGGGGAAAGGTGGTTCCCAAAGCCCCATGGCAAGTAGATGTTCAGGCCAGAACTTGAACCCAGACCTCTGGTTGCCAATCTACACCAGCCTGCCTCCGGGGGCCTGGCTGTAACTAATGCCCCAACCTACTGAGCATACGGAGGTCCGGAGATGCGAGGGGACTGGCTCATAGTCTCACAGCCCATGGCAGCAGGGTGGAGGGTGGGGGCAGGATTCGAACCCAGGCCCGGGGAGCAGCGAAATCTGAGCATGGTCTATGCCCTGTCCATCAGGCCAGCAAGGACCTGGCCGGCCAGACTTTGGCTTAATCACAATGCTCCAGAAGAAAGAGCCTGGGCAGGACAGGGATAAGCCCCCTGTTTTACAGATGAGGGAACTGAGTCCCAGAGGGTCGAGTCACTTACCAGAGGTCATACAGCAGGTCAATGACTCTGGGACCAGTGCTCCTGAACCTTGCTCTGCCCCCTTACCTGCTTTCAATATCGTTTCCGGAGAGTCTCAAAGTCCTTACTAGCCTGGATCCTATTAAAGGAATGGTCATCGAGCACCTTTGTTTTTGTTTTTGTTTTTTTTAAAGATTTTATTTATTTGACAGAGAGAGAGGCAGCCAGCGAGAGAGGGAACACAGGCAGGGGGAGTGGGAGAGGAAGAAGCAGGCTCCCCTGGGCCAAAGGCAGATGCTTAATGACTGAGCCACCCAGGCACCCCAGTCATCAGAGCACCTTTGTATACAAAGTTTGCAGCTTGATTTCCCAGTGTCTGTGCTTTTTTTCTTCTGGTTTGCAGTGAGTGCTTCCTCTGTGCCAGGCACTGCCCTGGGACCTTACAAACATTCTTTTTATCTTCTCAGTAGCCCATGGCACATTGGTTATTGTCTTTTATTTTATTTTATTTTATTTTATTTTATTTTATTTTATTTTATTTTATTTTATTTTATTTTATTTTATTTTATTTTATTTTAATTGTCCCCATTTTATAGATGAGGAAGCAGGCTCTAAGGGGACAGGTGACTCCGGGTCACACTCTTATCCTCCTTGTTGAAGGCAGACGGCTCTCCTTGCTGCTCCTCACGGGCTCTGTACAGACTTCCAGCCCTGTGAACCCCTCCATACAAGCCGTCGATGGCCTGTGTGATGACACAGAAGGAATGAAGGCATAATTTTCAGGTCTCCTTCCCCGGAAAGCAGCTGGGGTGGGTCCCGGCAAAGCTTACATTTATGTACTGTCTTTAATCACATTAGCTGACGCGTTCCAAACAAGGTGAGCAAACGCCTTTTTAACAAGGGCCCAGCTGTCTCTCGTGGATACCTGGGCCTGCAGAGAGAGTTGCCCCAGACTCTGGGCCCCGGAGCCACAGACAGGCCTGAACCGTGGCATAGCCCATACGCCCCAGCGACCAGCCCACACTGGGGGGAGGAAGAGAAATCTGTCCCAAGGCGAGCGCAGGACCTCTGTCTTTGCAAAGGTTTTTCGTCCCTTGTAGTCCATGTGAAGGAACTTCACAACAACCGATAGCTTGCTTTATAGATGACAATGCTGATGTGTGCTGAGGACCTACTATGTGTTGGGCGTGGCATGTGGTTCTTCCTAACAACCACAGGGAGGAAGGGGGCTAGCAAGACACGTCTGCATGGACGTGCATGTCCGTGGCTGGCGCCCCTCTGGACATTCCCCGAGCCTCCGTTCTCTGGTGCGTCATCAGGGCATAAACCGTAGTCTCTGTGAGCCTTAACGGGGACAATGGCGCCCATGTCGGGGTGGGGGGTGTTGTGAGAATTAAACGGGTCCGTTCATGACCTCAGTTACGTTTCTTCCTGCCTGCCTTTGTTTCCCCTGGAAATGCCAAGCCTTCCCATCAAAATTGTCCCATGGTCCTAGGAAATATTATTACACAGCCTCTCCTTCTAGGAAGGACATAATTTCTTTTTCTTTTTCTTTTTCTTTTTCTTTTTGCTTTCTTTCTTTCTTTCTTCTTCTTCTTCTTTTTTTTTTTTTTTTGAGNTTTGAGAGGGAGGGCGAGATGGGGGAGGGGCAGAGAGAGAGAGAGAGAAATCTTAAGCAGGCTCCACTCTCAGCATGGAGCCTGATGCAGGGATCGATCTCACAACCCTGAGATCATGACGTGAGCTGAAACCATGACCTGAAACCATGACCTGAGCTGAGACCAAGAGTCGGATGCTTCACCGACTGAGCCACCCAGGTGCCCCAGGCAGGACATAATTTTGGCATTCCTTCCATTTTGTCTTTCTTCCTTGCATTGAACTATTTCCCGAGCATGTATTATGTATATCTGTCTCCAGGTCCTGCACGCTCTGAAGTAAGAAAGATTCTTTAATCAATAAATGATTCTGTACACCCATGCTTTCATGCATTCATCTGATAAATATGAATCTTCTGGGCTGTGACATGTCCCTGTCTGGCCTCCTTTTTTCCCACCTGGGTCCTCGCTGTGCTCTGTAGGTGGGGCTGCCGGACAGGTGAGGTGTGATGGGGGACTTGGCCATAGCTTCCTCCCCTGTCATGACCCTGTCAGAGCCCTTCTCCCTTCTCCTAAGGATGTCACAAGCTCCCCCAGTTTTCTGATTGCCAGCCTTGGGGTGGGCCTGAGAATCTGTGTCTGTCCCAAGTGAGTCCAAGCCGCTGATCTAGTTCAAGCCCCTCTTTCTGTGGGGAAGGCTGAGCCTCAGAGAAGGGTAGCGACTCGTCTGAGATCACACAGTAAGTCAGGTTCTGAGGCCATCCTAGAACCGGGAGCTCTTGACTTACCATGCAGGGGGCTTCCTGCTCTCCCAGGTCCCCTCGCTGTGGGTGTCCCTCCCTGGGTGGGCCCTGCTGCATTTCTTGAACAAACACCCCCTTTCCTCCTGCATCTGGCCAACAGGGTTGTCTATGAGAATGCCTCTGGCTACGTACAAAAATAAACGCAGCTTGCAGCTTTCGCTCTACAAGGAGGGCACGTGCTTGTGTGCGTGTGGGGTGGGGGTGGTTTAAGGCAGGGCACCTGGTGCCCCGTTGTCAGCAGGAGACCAGAGCGGCGAGGATGTGGAGGAGAAACGGGGTGAGGCCCGCAGTGCTCAGAGCAAGGGGTGCTCAGGGGCAGGAAACCGAATGCCCGCGCTCGTCCTTTCCTTTGTCTGCCTGTGAGCTCCCTCACCATCACCATTAGGACATAATCACGATGACCACAGTGGCAGCAAGAACAGTAGGAATTTCATCAGCCCGTGCTTGCCCAGGTGTGAGAGAATTCCAGTTCGCGGCTATCAGCAAGCCGAACCAGTGCTCCTAGCCCTGGCCACTTCCAGAGCGGTTCCTTGCTCAGTGGCATCACCTCGTCCCCGGCCTCAGCTTATTAGAAAAAGCAAACTCTCAGGCCCCACCCCAGGCCCCTGAATCAGAATATGCATTTTACCAAGACTCCAGGTGCAAATCATTAAATTTTGAGGTGCCCTACCCCTTGCAGCACCTCAATTCTAATTGCAACCCGCCAGTAGCTGAGGCTCATACTTGTGGACGACTTCCTGTGTGCCATGGGCTTTGCACATAGGACCTCATGTAACCCTCATCAGCTTTTTGGGGTGGATATGATTATCACCCTCATGTTACAGATGGGGAAACTAGAACCCAGAGAGGTTAAGTACTTAGCTGGAAAACACACAGCCTGTAAATGACAGAGGTGGGATTTAATACAGCTTCTCTGTCTTTCCACTTCTTGAACCCCCAGGCTTTCCTCCTTTGCTGCATTTCTCATCTTGGCTACATTCCAACAGATAAGAAGTCTGTTCCCCCTTCTTCCCTCAGCCCCATAGAGCCGACAGGCTTCTGTGGACAGATACTGGGCTACTCGTGGTCATGCTTTCAGATCCATTAGCTCAGTCTTCCCACTGGGGGCAGAGAGCCCCCTCCACTGGAGGCACATGGAGTGTTCGAGAAAAGTGCAGATCCCCAGGTCCCTCCGGATTCCACAGAATCAGAACCCCTGGGATGGGGCCTAGATACTAGCCAGTCTCCAGGGGATTTCATTGCCCTACAGTTGGAGACCCCGTGCCTCAGATCGCTCCAGGCAGGGGTTGCGATGCCCATTTTACAGTCGAGAGCTTTTCTGTCCACGTCCCAAGGTTGGAATGCTGCAGACCAGCCTAATGGAAGGGGCTTGACTTGGCAATCAGGCAGTTGTGGGGTCAAGTTCCCACTCCTCCTCTTCCAAGCCTAGAACCACACCTGGGTCTAGAGCAGGTTGGCAAATCTAGCCCACAGATGGTGTGCAATTTGCTAAGAATGGCTTTTACATCTCTACGTGGCTGAAGAGAAATCAAAAGAAAAAAATACCTTGTGACATGTGAAAATAGTGTAAAATTCTCCTGCCAGTGTCCATAAAGTTTGATAGGAACGTAGCCGTTCTCGCTTCTTTGTCTACTGTCCATGGCCATTCCTGGGCATCAGAAGCAGGACTGAGTAGTTGCAAAAGAAACCGTATTTATGGCCCACAAAGCCTGAAATCGTTCCTGTGTGGCTCTTTATGGAAAAAGTTTGGCAACCCCTGGTCTACAGCAGTAATTCTCACACTTTAGCTCCCTCAAAATCACCTGCAGGGCTGTAGACACACTGACGGCAGGGCCTCCTCTGGAGTCTGAGTCACCCTGCCTGGGGCTAGAAAATCTGCTTTTCTAAAAAGCTTCCAGCTGATGTTGATGCTGGAGCCTCGATTTGAGGACACTGGGTCTCCGAAGCTGACCTTCGGCCCCACCTGGGCAGCTCCTAGTCCAGGCTGGGAGTGGGGTGGGGAGAAGAGAGAGCGGAAGGTGGAGCTCCCACCCGTCCACGAGCCCCTCTTCCAAGCTGTCCTTCTCGTGGTGTCTGCTCCCCCCTGGTGGCAGCAAGCCTGGAGCTGGCCTGGCGCGCTCAGCCTTCATCACCCATCCCTGCATTTGGAAATGCATTTCAAAGATTTCCAAGTTTGCACACCTTTGCCCTTAGGGAGTCCGCTTCCAGGAATTGAATCGGAGAGAAGAATCAGGGATGCTCATGACTGTATTGTTTGTTTGTAAGAGGGTAAAATAGGAAACCTGGGCGGTCACTACACATGGTCACACAGCTGGTGAGAAGCCCAGGCGGGACTTGAACCTGGGTCTGATTCAAGAGCTAGTGCTCTTACCTGCTACACGGCACAACCCCTTGGGATGCTTCCCACCTGCTGTCGCAGAGCCGTGACCAGGAGCGTGGCCTCCGGAGCTGAACTGCCTTGTGTTGAATCCTGGTTCTATCACTAACTGCGCGATGTTGGGCAAGTCACTTAACTGCTCTGTGCCTTAGTGTTCCCATCTGTGAAAGGGGAACATAATCGTAAAGGTTACAAGAGTTAACATGAGTGCTCAGAGCTGTGTGATGTGTGAACTGTTATTACTGTCATTCGGCCCCCACCTGCCTTCTTCTTTGCCCTTTACCCTCCTTTCCCCTTCTCCTCCTCCTCCTCCTTCTTCTTCTTCTTAAAGATTTTATTTATTTGTCAGAGAGAGAAAGAGAACAAACAGGGAGTGGTAGGTAAAGGAAGAGGCAAGCTCCCTGCTCAGCAGGACTCAATCAACACGGGACTCTATCCCAGGACCCTGGGATCGTGACCTGAGCGGAAGGCAGACACTTAACCAACTGAGCCACCCAGACGTTCCACCTCCTTTCCTCTTCTTAACGGGATCCTGGGGTCTGGGCAATAGGGGACAGAGCTGAACACGTGGACCGTTGGGTTAGATAGGCCTGGATCTAAATCCTAGATCGTCTGTGTGACATGGGAGGTAACATCTTTCCCTGAGCCTCAGTGTTCTTATCTATAGAATGGGAGCAAGAAGATTAGAGCAGTGGTTCTTGAAGTGTGGTCCTTCAAGGGTGTAGGAGCAACAGGACAAGGGAGCTCTGAAGAAGTGCTAATTCCAGCAAGCCCCCCCCACCCCGGGACTCTCGCAGTTGGAGAACCACCGGATTAGGCTTGTTGCGATGAGTACAGCGGAAAATGCTCGCCAGGTCTTATGAGCTGCTATCATAGCTACAGGCTTGCACCTTCTTGGCCTCTGCTGATGAGGCAGGGAGAATCCCTGTTCCAAAGTGGGCCAGTTGGATCTCCTCTCCTGGGATCTGGGAATTGGAGACATGTCACTCCCGTGTCTCCATGTTACTCCTGTGAAGGGTAGGGGCTAGGTTGGTGGGCAAGGCTGTTGTTTGGCGACATCCATCTTTCTCCACTTGTCTTAACAGTCGAGAGGGCCAACCTACAGAAAGAAGCTCAGAGCTGAGATGTCTTAAAGGGAGACACGCCAGCCCTGGGCTGGGGCCACCTATGTCTGGATCCCACGTCCACTGAGACTGGGCTCCCACCTGCTCCTGGGTCCTGTAGGGCACCTCTGGGCTCTCCTGGGAAGTTCCTCCTTTGCTCCTAAGTTGCATCGAGGAGGTTTCTGTCACTTGCAACTGAAAGGGCTCTGGCATGTGGAGGGCTGGGAGTCAGGGTCAAGGGGGATGTGCAAAGGTCAGGGGTCACAGGCCTGAAGGGAACCACTTCCCTTCCTTCCCCTGCCCAACTGCTAGCCCAGCCAGGAGGTCTGAGTTTCAACCCCATTCCCATTCCCTAGGAGAAGGGGGCAAAGGGGTAAGGAGGCCTCGAGGCAGTGATGGGATAGGCAAGGTCCTGAGAGCTGTCGGGGGTCACCTCGGGGCTCCCCTGCTATCCTGGTTCCTGTGCTGAAACTCCAGCCATCTCCCCAGAGAGCCGTGGAGGTGAACCCTCCCCACTGGCTGGGAAAGAGCAATGATAAAGGTGAGGCGTTTCGAGGCATTCACGATTGTGCACAGTCAGGCGTGTTTGACTGCGGCGGGCATGGCTGGACACCCAGGGAGCCCTGGATTTCTGGCAGATCTGGGAGTTGACTGGGGAGGGCACAAAAGGCGCCCCATTAAGAGGGTTCTGCCTGGGGTGGGGGTGGTGGTTCTGGTGGAGGGAAGGCGGCGGCGGCAGGAGTCAGAGGAGTGTAGGTCCTGCAGGAGAACCAGCTGGCTTGAGGCACCCCTGGAGACAAGCGCTGATTTCATGGCCACGGCCAGCTGTGCCTGGGTCCTTGCAGCAAGAGGGGATGTCCTGTGCGTGCTTGACACCAGAGGCCGGGTCTGCCCCTGGGGGGCAGTACGCCCTTTATAGACAGATCCAACTGCAAAGGCTCGAGAATCCCCCCCAAGGTCCAACGGCTTTGGGTGAAAGCCTGGGGGGCTGTGAAGGAGGATTCACAGGTTTAGCCAGAGCTTTGAGACAAACGGAAGCAGGCTCCAATCCTGGCTGCCTACCTGCCGCTGTGTGACCCTGGGCAAATCACTTGCTCTCTCTGAGCCTCCGATTCTCATCTGTGAAACGGGAATAGCACTTTGCGGTGGAAGTGGAACTAATGTGCACTGAGCAGTAGGGCCGCCGTAACTCAACTGTGCTGTGGTTATTACAACTACTACGTTAGAGCCAAAGGCCAAGCAGACGCTGTGTACTGAACGGGTTGAACAGCAAAAAGAAGGCCCAGCCCCTGGAGAAAAGGCTCCCGGTCCCTGTTGGGGAGTCTGAGGTTGGGCAAGTCAAAGGCCAGGCCTGAGGCCCAGGAGAGAGGAAGCTATGCCTGGTGAATGGAGGCCTGAGAAACAGGCCAGCATCCAAAGAGTCTGATTGTCGTGACCCTCTGTGATAGGCTGGAGTGCCTTAAATCCCTTCTACCCCAGGCCAGGATTGGTCCACAGGCTTGGTGGACTAGGGCTAGTAGGAGGGGCTACAGCCAGCAGGTACAGGGGCTGGGACTCCGGAGGGTCCTATGCCTGCATCCTTGACCACTCAGGCACGTGTCTTTATGGACTGGCTGCTGTGCACACTGGGCTCTGTGGGGCTCAGAGGTGGGCAGGGCAAGCAGCTCACCAAGGCCAAGCTGGGCAGATGGGCTGGGCATGAGTGAAAAGCCAGGGGCAGGCTGTGTGCACTCAGGCCTGCACACGTGAGGAGCAGGCGGGGGAGCTCAGAGGAGCTAGATGAGTGAGCTCAGGGATGGCCCAGCTGCAGGCAGGTGATGCGGCTTGAGTGGACAGGCGGAGCAGAGGAGAACTGCGGGCATAAGGGCACCCAGGGAGGACAGCACGGGGCTTGCCTGAAAAATAGAGGGCCCGGTGGTCCCGAGTGGAGTCTTTGTCCAGGAGTGGAGGAGATGAGACTGGAAGGCCAGCCCGTGGAGAGCCCTGATGGCCAGGCTCGTGGGCTGGGATGATACCCATTTGGCAGTGGGGGACCACTGAAGGTTATCAAGCAGGGAAGTGACGTTTGTCCCAACTAGATGGCCGAGCTTGTGCCAGGCTGGAAAGAGTTTGGGTGGGGGGCGTGTGGGGAGAATCAAGAGGGGAGGGGTCTTGGTTTCCCAGTCAGTTAAGATGTTGCAGGAGGACCCCTTGATCCCTTGGGTGGGGGTATGTGACGTTACAAGCAGAAAATCTCTGTAAGTGGGGCGCCTGGATGGCTCAGTCAATGAAGCCTCTGACTAATGATTTCAGCTCAGTTCATGATCTCAGGGTCGTGGGATCGAGCCCTGCATCAGCCTCCACGCTCAGTGTGGAGTCTGTGCGAGATTCTGTCTCTCTCTGCCACTGCCCCTCCCCTTGTTCTCATGAGCTCTCGCTCTCTCTCTCAAATAAATAAATAAATCTTTAAAAAGAAAAGAAAAGAAAACCCCTGTCGTGGTTGGCCCCAATATGTGGCCTTGAAAGAGGTCTCAAGTCCTCAGTGAGCCGACCCAGTTCGGCTTGTGGGATTGAGGACGATCCCACCATCCCTCTGATCCTGTTTTGTGTTCTGTAAACTGGGCACGAAGCAACCTATCTCCCAGGATGAGTGTGAGACTTGGTGAGAGAACAAAAGGGTTTAGTCCCGTGCTTGGAGCATAGAAGGTACTCGATAGATGGTGTTCCCTCCCCATCTCCCTCTGTGGGGTTGTCACAGAGCTGGGCACAGAGTCGGGCTCTCCAGTCACCTCCAATCAGAGTTTCTGTTTTCAGAGGTCGTGCATTCATTCATTCATTCATTCACCCAGCGTTCAAGCAGCATTTCTGAGCACCTACTGTGTGCCGGGTGTTGGGACAGAGAGTTGAACTAGACCCCTGTCCTTTGGCCTTGAAAATTTTATTTACTCATTCATTCAGCAACATCCATGGAGCCCTACTGTGTGTTTTGGCCTGGCGAGGGTGGCGTTGGGAGTCAAAGGGAGCCTTGCTGGTGGGGGAGGGGATGCGGAGGGAGTGAGCCAGCCCCACAGCTCATGCCTCTGCGTCTGGGAAGAGCAGGAACCCAGAGAAGATGCTATTGGCACCTTCCATGCCCAGCAGGGAGTTCTTGTCTGTGGCCTGCAGGAAGACGTTCTCCCCCTCGTTCAGCTTGAGGACCACCCCGCCCGTGGTGACCTGGAAGGTGCTCTGGACGTAATCGCAGAAGGTGACCACCTTCTCCATGCGCTCCCGGCCCCGCATGAGGTTCACGCACAGGTTTCCTCGCGAGCTGGCGTGGTAGGTGAGGTAGTAAATGCCGGGCACGCTGCAGGTGAACTTGCCACTTCGAGGCTCGTAGTTGCGGTTCTCGTTGGTGATCACGTGGTCGAAGCGGATGGTCTGGTCCCGCCGCAGGACAGTGTTGATGGTCCTCGTGGCAGAGAAGGCGATTTTCTGTGTGGCCCTATAGTCCCCTGATTCACCCTTGGGGCCACGGGCTCCGGGGGGCCCTGGGGAACCTTTGGGGCCAATAGGGCCCTTGGGGCCTACTTTGCCTGGTTTCCCAGGAATCCCTGGATCTCCCTTCTCCCCAAACTCGCCATGGTCTCCAACCAGCCCTGGCATGCCTGGAAAAGGAGAGACAAGAGACATGATGGGCTGGAGATCACTGAGAACCAAAGGAAGGAGCCCTGGGCTGGGAGGCTGAGAGCCTGGCCCTGTAACCTCCGACGTGTCCCTGCTCCTTTCTGGGCCTCAGGTTCCCATGTGTGGAAGAGAGGAGAAGGGGGGGCTCTCCTCTCAGCCCCACTTTCCTGACAGCAATGGGACCTGATGCCCGAGGCACGGATAGCGGTGTCTCCTCCGGGAAGGTGCTGGGCCCGCACTCCTCACCTGCTCATACAGGCTCTCTTACTCCGGCCTGGAGCCGGGTAATGATTTCCTGGCCCGCATGCTGTCCCTCCCCACTCCCGCCCCCACGGCAGGCATCTTTAATCAATCCGAACGTTCCTTTCATCGGAGCCTGGAAGTGGACCTCAGAAACCTTGTCACGGCCACTCCAAGCGGCTGCTACCCCTCAGTCTGGGACAGTGCGAGAGAAAGCCTCTTTTCCAGGAAAGTGGTAGAGTATGGTGGCTGAGAGCTTGGGCCCAGGGGAGAGACAGATGTCCTGCCACACCTGCCATTATCAGTCCTGTTGCCTTGACGGAGTCACAGTCTTTGGGGCTCAGCTTCCTGCTCTGTAAAATGGGCACGAGGGTATTTTGTGGGATTGTGAGGGTTACTTGAGATTACGTGAGGACAGTGGTTGGTTTTGGTTAAATGAAGTACATTTTACAGGGGCGGGGGTGTCTTGGTGGGAAGTCTTATTTGAACCCTGTGACAACCCCACAAAGAATCTGCCCTTGTTTTATAGGGGAAGCCACCCCCGCATTTCAGAGAGGGGAAGCCACCTCCCCCAGGAGGCAGCCCAGGGCTGCCCGTCTGCCACAGTGCTTTCTCTCTGCCTGAAGAGAGAGCCACAGGGTGAGAAAGTCACGGTCTGCTCTCAGCCTCAACATACACCTGGCTCCCTTGGACAAATCAGTAGCCTTTCCGGACATCAGTTTTCCAGGCTGTAAAATGGGAATTGGAATCCCCTGTTCGCATAGTCATTGTGGAGGACGGGCTTGGCAACGGATGGATTTGCAAGTGCTTTTGCCACCTCTCGGGTGGGCAGCTGTGACCGGGAGGCAGGAGACGGGGCCTTGCTCAATGACACGAGGGTACCCCCAAAGCCTGCAGTACCTTTCTCTCCCTTTGTCCCCGGGGTCCCAGGTTTGCCATTAGAGCCCGGTGCGCCGGGGATGCCCGGGATGCCAGGGATGCCCAGGTGTTCGGTACAGCTGCCTTGGGCCCAGGAGACATCCAGCAGACCCAGGAGCAGCAGCAGCGCCAGAACGCCGCCCCGCGGGGTCTTCATCACCGCCCTGTTTCAGCTACTCCTGTGGGGGGACGAGAAGGTAGAGTGGGTTACTACCATGGAGACTCCTAGCACGTGTGCAATCATTCATTCACCCCTTCATGTATTCACTGGGTGTGTCCTTTCCACCAGACCAGACCCCGCGCTGGGTGCTGGGGTAACACAGATATGGCTCCTGCTTTCACGGAGCTGACCGTCCTAGGGGAAGGGGGACGATAAACAGGTCAACATACAAGTAAATGGAAGTAGCGAGAGACTGTGCAGAGTGCTTGGTAGGAAACGCGGGGGTGCTTGAAGGGAAAGGGAGAGCAACTGGGGTTGAGGGGCAGGTGGGTGGCTTTCTGGAAAGGGGGGGTTCTGACCTGGAGGTTCAGAAACGGCTGGAGCAAGAATGTTCCGGGAGGAAAGGAAGCGGGGACAAAGGCCCAGAGGTAGGACAGCACCGGCAGTATCAAGGACCCGCAGGGAGACTAGTGTGGCTGGAGGGGAGTAGAGGTCAGAGGAATGGGAGGTCGAGGCCGTGGTTCACGGGCTTCGGGTCTGCATGTAAGCGTTCTCACTCATTAGAGCTTCGAAGTTCAGGCTGCCTGTGCTGTTTCCACAGCGGGCCACCTTATATCCTCAGGGCAGCCCTGCCTGGAGGAAGCTATTATTTTTATACGGAAGGGGACCCTGAAACTCAGGGAGGCCCAGACACTTGCTCAGGGTCACACAGGAAGGACCGTAGCCAGGACTCAAACCCAGGCCTGTCTGACTCTGAAGCCAGATGGCCCACACACCAGGCCATCTCAGCTGATGGAATATTCTCAGGTCCCTCCACAGGCCTGGGTCAGGGGGAAGCACTGGCCCCTTCTGAATCCCAGAGAACCAGGAAGAACTGAGCTGTCTTGAACCAATCAGCACAGCCAGCACCCCATAGCATTAATTCTCAAGACAGAAGGAACCTTAAAACTCATCGAATCTGACATTGTTTCAAAAAATTGAGGTGACAGGGGCGCCTGGGTGGCACCGTTGGTTAGGCACCTGACTCTTGGTTTCGGCTCACGTCGTGATCTCGGGGTCATGGGGTTGAGCCCCACATCAGGCTCTGTGCTCAGTGCGGCGTCTGCTTGGGATTCTCACCCTCTCTCCCTCTGCCCCTCCCTCTCTAAAATAAAATAAATAAATATTTACAAAAAATTAAGGTGACATTCACATAATATAAATTTAACCTAAAACCTTTATCTTTGCATAAATATCAGTTCCTACTCTTCCTGGAAGTTTTACAAAACGGCGGATTTGACAACTTCAACAACCCGTGCATTGGGCACTTAGCCAGGCTCTGGGCCAAACACTTTACGAGCCGCGATCTCATCTCATGTGGTCCCTACCACAGCCCCCCAGGAAAGCACCCGGCTTTCTCCTTCTCCAGATGGGGAAACGGGGTATTAGAGAGGGTGGGACCCCCATCAAGGTCACACGGCCACCTTGTGGCTGGACGTCCACTGGACCTTAAACCTCACAGCGTGTTCCGTGAAGAGGCTGCTGGGTCTGGTGGTTCAAACGTGGGCTTTGGAGTCAGACAGGCTGATGGTGGCTAATGCGTGGGGGCATTTTGAGCAAAGCTGGGGACGGGCCGGTGCTCGGGGCAGGAGGCGTCTATCCTTACTGCTCCTGCCGCTGTGGCTGCCCAGAGACTGTGTGTCAGAGGCCGTGGTGAGAGGCCCCTGGTGTCAGAAGGATAGCAACCCTGCCAGGGTCCGAATCCGGCCACCACCACTTCCAGGAGAGGGCCTCAGGCAAATCGCTTCTCTCTGGCACCTTTCCCCTTCCACGAAGTGGGGATAATACTAATCTCTGCCATGTAGGGTCAGTGGGAGGACGGATGAGGTAGGGTCTGGCATGGCGGAAATGCTAAAGGAATATTAGCTGTTTCTGTATTATCCCCGTCATCCAAGAAACCCCAAGGTCTGGGATATGATGGAGGATGTTTGGAAAAGTATAAAACAGGATCCAGCCCCTTTGGGAGATGGGGCTCGGGGAGAGGGGCTCTCAGGTGGATGCAGCTCACGGGGGGAGAGCTCCAACCTGGGGGTGAGGGGATGAGGGCAGTGGGTCCAGACCCACAGTGAGACTCAGGCTTCCTGGGGGTAGTGGGAAGATCCGGGTTCTGGCTCATCTCAGGGGCCACTGAGTCTCAGATGTGGGCAGGGACCTAGGACTCATCTGGTCTGACCCCTGCCCCCGCGCCTGTCACCACCGCCAGCCTTGCTCCTCACCTCTTTCCCATGTCACCAGCACTCCCATCTCCTTCCAGCGCCCGACAGTCTCTTCCCACGCCCCCCACCACTTGGAATCAGGCCAATTGGACTTGGAACTCCCCCTCCGCTGGCACCTCGCTGCGTGGCCTCAGGCGAGTGCCTTAACCTCTCTGAGCCTCTTTAGCAAAGCTAACTGCTACCTGTCAGGGCTGCCAGAGGATTACATGAGACGGAGTCTAAGAGGAATGAGGTCTCCCGTGGGGCGTCTGATCCCACCCCCTCTTTACCAATATGACTCAGTTCACTCAGTGCTAACTAGTAGCTAATTGCAATTCCACCGACAAGTCAAATTCGTTCCTTGAAAGAGCCGAGCTGAGCTTTCTCAGCAGACCGAGAGGAAACGAGAGAAGGCAGGTGTTGGAGAAAATCTGGGCTGGGTAGAAGGAGGCCTGGGTTCTAATTTCACCTCTGCCTCTGACATATCTTGAACCATGTCGTTTGCTAAGCACTGGGTGAGCTTGACCTCCTGTGGGGTTCCCAGTACCCCTAGAAGGTTCTATTATTCCTAGAGAGGGTCCAGACTGAGAGAGGTGATAGGCCTCACCCCAGGTCGCCAGCATCTAAGAGACAGAAGCAGGACTCAGCTTCAGTTGCCGGGACTCCAAAGTCCCTATGTTAGTGGCTCCCCATGTGAGGCTGCCTCCCAGCACTTGGGGCCCTGGAGAGACTCCCAGGCAGGCTCCCAAGTGCAGCCCAGGGGGTCTGATTCCCCAGGTCTGGGATCGGGCCTGGGGATCCACATGGTTAATCACCCCCGGGGGCTTTGAGGCAGGGGATGCAAGGGCTCCCCTTTGGAAATCGTCACCCTCTGCCACATGGGTCCTGCTGGCCCGTCCCCCCAGGCGCTGAGCCCCATCCTCACCTGGGAACCTGGTGTCCGGGGAGGCCGCTGGACTGGGCAGCAGTGGGACCAGGAGCCAGACGCCTGCTGCTCTCAGGCCAAAGCGGAAGTTCCATTCCCCAGAGACAGGGAGGGCCTTCCCCTGACGGCCCCCTCCCACGGGCCCAGCAGGACGCCCCCCCCCCTTAGCCCATCCAGGCAGTTTCAGGTCCCATTTCTGCAATCTCGCAGGGGTTTACTGTAAATGGGGAGGGTAGGTGGCCAGTTTGGTTTCGCCAGCTCAGCAGCTGTTAGGGGAACAGGCCGTGCTGGGAGAATGTCCACAACTAGTGGTTTTAGTGCCAGGGCCCCGGCCTTGTGACCCCCTACAGCAGACATGGGTGTTTCTCACTGAAATGAGAACATGGCTGGCCTGGTGCCTGAGCACTGGATTTGGAGTCAGAAACCGTAATTCATATCCTGGCTCTGCCACTCATCAGAGAGTTTGATTCCTGAGGTCTCAAATGGGGGCCTCCATGTTCTCCGCCAAGAGGACCCAAGGGAGCCCCAATTTCCTCTGCTGGATGATGGGACTATAATTACACCTGCTCTGTAGACAGCACAGGGCACTGGGGCCTCATTTGCGATCGTGGAGGAGAAAGTGGTGGGTAAACTAGAAAGTAAAGGGCACGTGTTAATTGTTAATATCACGCCATGTCTCAGGCTTCCCTTTTCCGGGCTCATCTTCTCTCTGCCTTCTTCTCATTCTATACTTCTGCTCTTGCCCTGTTCTCAGAAAATTATCTAATAATGAATTTTAAATGCAGTCATTATTTATTGATAGCCCTCCCTCTGCTTACAGCAGGGCTGGGAGCTGACGACAACGATGGGCACAGGCAGGGGCTTATTGCTTGTCGCTCCTGGAATCACACCAGGTCAGGGCTGGAGAGGGGCTTAGAGGTCACCCGGCTCATTCCTCTCGCCTTAGATATGGGAAAACTGAGCCTGAGAGGGGAGAAAGTCATCACTGAGCAAATGTTTATCATGAGCGTCTCTGTGCCAGGTGCTGGAGAAAGAGTCACGAGCGGATCAGCCATGGCTCCTGTCCCCACGGAGAGTTCCTTCTACTGGGGGAGATGGGCGTTAAACATTGAGTGGCACAGTGGTCTCATGGCCGCTGTGATAAATGTCAGAGCAAAAGGACCAGAGGTGCCTGGGTGGCTCAGCTGGTTGAACGTCGGACTCTCAGTTTCGGCTCAGGTTGTGATCCCCTAGGTGGTGGGGTCCAGCCCTATGCCGGGCTCTGCTCAGCGGGGAGTCCCCTTCTCGCCTTCTCTCTCCCTCTGCCCTTCTGCACGTGCGTGTGCTCTCGCTCTCTAACATAAATAAATCTTGAAAAAAAGAAAAGAAAAAAGAGGGGACTGCTGGAGCCCACACCTCATACAAGCGGCAGCTGCGGGACTCAGAGCCAGACGTCGCTGGCACCGGCGTGTCGGCCTGCTGGCTGGGGGTGCATCTAGGGCAATGTGATGCATGCCCCTCGCAGGGACAGGTACCCAGCCAGTGCCAGCTGCTGCCACAGGTCAGGAGGGCCCCACTTGACAGCTGTGCTTGGAGATAGAACACCTTTGGGCTTGTGGATGATGATTGATGGAAATTAAGGGTTACCTGCAGTGGCGATTAGGGAAAGAAGAGACTAGTTTGGTAAAACCAAAGGGTCTCTGGGCTCAGCCAACATAGACCCGAGGGGACTCGGCCTGGATGAGGAGGGGAAGGTCGTGGATTCTGAGCGGGGAGGAGGGTGGAGCTCTGTACCACTTCGTCTCTGTACCTATAAAATTGTTAATTCGTAGGTTGCAGGGCCAGGGTTCTTCTGAGGGTCCCAAGGGCCCCCTGGGCCTGGGCTTCTAATTCTTTGGTGGCTGATGGCAATGAGAAAAGGTAAGCTTGAACTTGGGGCTCAAGGAGACAGCTCGGGACTAAAAGCGGGAGGCAGCAGGGAGGGGAGGCCCGGCACGGGCTTAGGAATCAGCCTCTCCCAAGTCTGAATCCAGCTTTGCCTTGGTCTAGTTATGTGGCCTCAGGCATATTTACTGGCCTCAGTTTCCCCATATATGAATGGAAGGCATGGGTTATGGGGATCCAGTGAGGTAACCAGGCATGTCCAGGGCCCAGCCTTCTGTGGGCCCCCCATGTGAGCCTGGGGACAGTGTTATATGTATGAAGAAAGGACTGAATTCTTGGAGCCTGTGTGCATGGGAGCCATGCCTGGATCAGGAACCAGGAGTGGAAGGGTCTCTGAGCCTCGGCCCCTGAGTAGGAGTCAGCTAGTGTCTGTACCTGTAAAAATCTCTGTCTTGCATCCCTGACGCAGAGGGGATGATCCCTAGCAAGGGTGGGCGAAGAAATGTGCAATTCCTCAAGATTCTGTGATCCAAGAGGGATTCCTTGAGGCTCAGGGTGTCTTATTCATTTAAAAAAATGTTTTATTTATTTTATTTGAGGGGGGAGGGGCTGCAGGAGAGAGGGAGAGAGACAGTCTCAAGCAGACTCAAGCCACCCCTCAGGGTGTCCTATCCCCACTCCGGTCCCACTCCCACTCCCACTCCTCCTTGCCTGCCCCCCTTCGAAGCCCTCGCCGGGTTCCCCTCAGCCCAGCAGACAAGTTGGCATTTTCAAAGGCCTGTCTCTCCTGACAAAACGAGAACAACAAGGCAACAATTATGGAAAATAAAAATGGCACAAAAATTGTCGTTTCCAAAGTACAGGTTTCTGATCTGACACTGTGGCCTACACAAACGGTGTATTGATTTTTTAAACAAAAGAGAAATGAGAAGAAAGATGTATCACTTGGGGCACTGCTGGGTGGACTGCTAAGTGGCTGATGGAGGAGAGCTGTACGGGGAGTGGCCCTGTGACCTGGCCCTGTCTCTGCCAGAGGCACCCCATGACCCAGCCGGGGTTCCTAGGTCCTTGCCTCTGTTCCCACTGTGTGTGTGTACACACATGATTTTGTTGTACCACCAGATTAAGGAACCTAGGCTCTAAAAAGTCACTAGTTTGTAATCCAAGGCTCTGGAGGGCACTGTGGGGACACAAATGGGAGAATCAGGGAAGGCTTCGTGGAGGAGGTGATCTTTGTGTTGAACCCTGACAGTTGAGTGTGTATTATCCAGGTGGATAGAGGACTAGTGTGAGCGGGGTGGGGTCTCTACAGGATGAAGAAACAACATGGCAAAGGCAGGAGGGTGTGGACTGGCTCCTTTTACGAACAAAGGAGCCAAAGTGGGTGGAGGTGGTCATGGGCTGCAGTCACTGCTCTGACAGGCCTCCCGATGGGTCAGTGCCTCTGTGAGCTCCGTGGGGCCTTGGGGAAGCAAGCTGAGATCCCAGCCAGGCCAGGGCGGGTTCTCCTTGGGTCTCTGTGGGCTCCGAGGCCAGACAGGCAGTCTGCCCAGGAAAGTTATAACCTTTCATCTCTTTCGAACTTGAACTGTCAACCCTTCTCATGGTCACCACAGTGCAAGTGCTATGGCTAGTGTCGGGCTTCCTGGTCCTCCAACAAAGATCATACCAGCTGGGCCCAACCGTCAGGAGCCTTGCCGTGGAAGTCTGCAGGCCTGGGGGCAGAAGTGGTTTTTGTTGAGCTCCTGGAGGCTCCCAGAGTTTGTCAGTTATTTGGGGTGAATCAGACGACTGGGGGGACAGATTCTCTCTCTTACAGGCTCATGCCCATCTCACTCATTCCTTTACTCTGCTTTTAGTCACTCATTTACCCACTAGTCATTCATTCATTTGCCCCAACTAACTCATTAATTCAGCACAAATTCATTGCACATCTGTTCGTGGTCAACATGGGGCTTACCTGAGCCCAAACCCTTCCTGTGACAGGTGCAACCACAATTCAACGTAGGTCAGCATCGGTCTGGGAATTCAAACACTCCTATTACCTGTGAGCACGGATAACTGTACTGACAGTACCACCTCTCACCCAAACAAGTGACAGCAGATGGCCCATTGGGGACCGCTTGGGGCTTTCAATCGCACTCTCCCAAATGGCCACAGGACGCTGAGTGTCTCAACATTGGCGCCAACCTTTACTGAGCACGAACTAGGTGCTCTGTCTAAACCTAGAGTCTGCAGATGGCTGCGGCAGGTGCAAATCTGAGGATGAAGAGGCCCGCTTCCTCGAGAACTTGGCAGTGAGAAGCCTGAGCCGCGTATATTTATCAATTTATTTATTTATTTATATATCTCCTTGCCTTTCCTAAGACTCGGGTGGAAAAAAAAAACCCATTGACAGTATTAGAAGGTGTTGGTTAAGTCTCAAAGCAGTGACTCCTGAAGGAGCTCAGAGGAAGGGAGAGAACGTGGGGCTGGGGGTCAGGGTGGGCTTCCTGGCGGAAGAGTCCATCAGGTGGAGAGAAGGGCCGGAGCGCAGCCGGTTCTTGCCGGGAAGCGGAGGGAGGCGGGGCGGCCCTGGGGCTGGAGCAGGCCTGACTGCTCTAGTCAGGAAAGAGCAGGAAGCCAGAGAAGACGCTGTCGGAGCCTTCGGTGCCCACCATGCCGTGGTAGTCATTGACCGCCAGCCACACCTGCTCACCCACCTGCAGCCGCAGCAGCACGCCGCCCGAGCTGACCTGCTTGCTGTTGGACATGTGGTCGCAGAAGGTGGTCACCTTGGCGTTGCTTCGGTACAGGTGCACGCACAGGTTGGCCGTCTGCGACGTGTGGTACACAAAGTAGTAAAGCCCCGGGACTTTGCAGGTGAACTTGCCGGTGCTCGTGTCATAATCCCCCTGCGGGTTGGTGATGACCGTGTTGAACTTGACCAGGCTGTTGGGCCTGGGGTACTCGGCCGTCTGCCGTGTGACTGTGAACACAGACTGGTGCTTCTGCTTGTATCTGCCTTCCTCGCCTGGCTCCCCCGGGGGTCCTTTGAGGCCGGGAAGCCCTGGAATTCCAGGGGTTCCCATGGGGCCATTTTTCCCAGGAAAGCCAGGAGTGCCGGGTTCTCCCTTCTGACCCTTGGGTCCTCGTGTTCCAGGGATAGCTGGGATTCCTGGGGAGAGAGCAGGTGGGAGAGAAGTGATGGGGCAAGGACCCTGGGGGTGTCCTCCAAGGGACATAACACCAGAGTTTAGCCTTTGGAACCTCCTTCCCCAGAAGGATTATCACCTGGGGGCAGGGGCAGGGAGTCAGAGGGGAGGGAGGCCCTGGTTGGAGTCCTGCCTTCCCATGACGGCCCTCGGACCGTGGCTAAGGTGGTGCCCTGTCTGTCAGCCTCAGTTTCCATATTTGCGATGGAGAGGGGAGGACTAGGCGGCATCGGGGGTGTCGAGCTCATTCCAACATGATTCTGTAGCATGTGCAGATTTGCGTGACTACCCTCTTCCCCGCAATCAAATGTACCTATAATTTTGCATTATTTTTTTAAAAGATTTTATTTATTTATTTGACAGAGATAGAGACAGCCAGCGAGAGAGGGAACACAAGCAGGGAGAGTGGGAGAGGAAGAAGCAGGCTCATAGCGGAGGAGCCTGATGTGGGGCTCGATCCCATAACGCCGGGATCACGCCCTGAGCCGAAGGCAGACGCTTAACCGCTGTGCCACCCAGGCGCCCCTGCATTATTTTTTAAAAGAGGGTCCTCGACATTTTATAAGCTTCAGAACCCCACAAAACTTGTATCTGTTTCTGAGACGGAACCACCCCGGGCCAGCTTAGCACACGGGAACCACCAGATGGAGCCAAACAGAAACGGCCCCACTAACGGGGTTGCTGTCTCCGGCTCCCCTGCCCCATTCAGACCCCTGGAGCCCCTTATGACACCTGGGCTGGCTCAACTTCTCTCGTGGTACAGATGAGAAAACTAAGGCCAGAGACCCGCTGGAGGCCAAGCAGCCAGTAGGAGGAGGAGTCAGGACTGAAACTTGAGTCTGGCTGAGTCCAGTCAGAGCGTGTGATTCTTTTATTTGACAGCCCTGATTATCTGAGCCTCTGTGAGATTTTTTCTCCCCTTGTCCAAATTGTACTTATCTTTGAGGGCCTGGCTCTAGTCTCCTCGTCCTGGAAGCCCTCTCTGGTCAAGCCTGCCAACCCTTGTGGCCACTTCCTCTGACTTCCTTACGGTGGGCTGTCTGTGCCGACCGGTTTGTGACAGATTCTCCCTCTATGGCTTTGTGAGCCTTTTAGGTCCTGGCGTTAGGAGAGGGGGATCAGGATCCAACAGACCTAGGCGAAAGCTGTGTGACCTGGGCAGGTGACCTCCCCTCCCCCAGCCTCTGCGTAGCTAACTGAGGAAAGGACGTAATAGAACAGATCCCGGAGAGCTGCTGCTGAGAGCTGCAAGGGGTGCAGGGCGATGTCTCATCCTTTCCCGATATCTTCCAGCAACTGAATGGGAGGGGGAGGACATGCAGTGGGTGGGGGGGGGGCCNTTCTCTGAACCTCAGCTTTGACATTTACTTTTAAAAAAGATTTGGCTGCGTTTTTCTCACTTGTAAAACAGAGTTAACAATTTTATCTACTCCATAAGGTACACATATGCTGAGCATTTGGAACAATGCCTGGCATATAGTAGGAGCTCAATAAAAATTGGTGGCCATCAGCCACTCTGGGCCACGAGATGGCCAGAGGCAGCTGCACAGTATAAGTTCTAGAAAAATGGCGGACCCAGGGGCTTCATTTGGCTCACCCTGAATCAGAGAATTCCTTCTAGAATGTTGGCAAAATTCCATTCTATAGCCAGGAGGGAAGACGACAGTGGGGAAATTCCTAAGGACATTCCTCGCCTCTGGCCTGCCGCCCCCACCTCTGCTGCCCCCCCCATCACCTCTGTCCAACCTCACCCCAGTCTCCCCCATGCGGGCTCCAGACATGTGCATCCCACATATGCACCTTCTGACCAAGAAGGCACCCCCAGACTCCAGCACTTGCCCAGCACCCGCGCCCCCTCGTGTCCTCAGCCCCCTTTGTTCAGGCTAGGGCTTGCCCATCATTCTGCGATCCTGACTTCTCCCTGCCCCCAACTACTCAGGATCCTAGGGAGGGAGGTGAGCACAGACCTCCCATAAAAACAGTGATGACAACAGCTATAACACGCATAGCTTACGCGTCCCCGAGCCCTTACCGTGTGCGGTGCTGTTTTACGTTTCAACGTGTTTAATCATCCCAGCACCCCTGGGCAGAAGGTACCACCATCTCCCCATTTGACAGACGAGGACACTGAGGCACTTCGCACAGGGAAGTGGTAGGGCTGGGATTTGAATCCCCGCCCTGTGCGTTGTGGACACTCACTGTGTGGGCCCCCCTCCCCCCACCCCGGGGTCCGTGCTGCAGGGCAGGTGGTGGAGGGGCTGTAATCAAAGAGCACAGCACTTTAGAGTTTGCCAAAGGTCTTCCGGATCATCTCCGGTGATCCTCCCTGCCACCTCCTGGGACAGGTGCCCCTTTTCTCTCCCTGGTGTCAGACGAGAAACTGAGGCACAAAATTAGGGAACGGGGGGACGGAGTCCTGGGCTCTGAGGAGAGATGGGCTGCACCTGCCAGGAAAGCTGGACTCCGCTCTGGGAACAGGTGTGACAGGAAGGACTATACGTCTTGCCAACAAGTTGCTGTCCTTCTCCCCCCAGCTCAGCCCCAGATGGACGCTTCCCCCAGGCCTCAGGGGACCCCACCCCAGCAGGCCGGCAGACTCACCTGGCTCACCCTTGGGCCCCGGCAGTCCATCGTATCCATCCTTCCCTGGGGCCCCTGGCAGGCCTGGCATCCCGGGGATCCCGTAGCAGCCTGTGCTGGCCTGGCCCCCGAGTGGCAGTGCCAGCAGGAGCAGCAGCAGGTCTAGTCCAAGGTGGGGCTGGGAGCTGGACCCCATGACCATCCAGGGGAAGGATCTGGGTGGGGAGAGAGCTGAGATGGCCCACCCAGCCCCTCACCCACCTTCCTCAATGCTCACTCTCTTGCTTCTCAGCCCTCAGGAGCTTACCTCCCTTCCCCAGGCCCCTTGCCCTTTGGGGCCTGGGACCACAAGATGGACAGAGGATGGGACCTCTCCTTTGAGCCCAGGCCCTCAGCTCAGCAGCAGCGGGGACCCTTGTTCCTCTCATGAATCAAATTGGCCCCATGTTTCAGGGAGGCGGCCGGGGGAAACTGCCATTTGCCCCCACCTGGGCGGAGGTCCTGGCCTCACCTGGGGTGGCAGGACTCTGATCTGCTCACAGAGATGTCCTCAAATCTGCTTCCCTTCTCCCGGGCAGGAGGACACCGTGTCAGAGTAGACACAGCAAGGAGGGCCCAGAGCAGGCTGGGCGGCCCCCACCCCTCTGCTCACCCTGCCCCCAGTCCCACATCCCCTTTCCCATAATTTTTCCTGACTCAGTACTTTCTTTTGGGTACTGAGCCTGGCTGACCGCAGCAATGCCCCTGTGTTCCCCACCCCAGGGTCATGCGTGTCTGAAATGAGGAAATGTCCACTGCCCCGGATCTGCAGGAGGGACTGTGTGTGTGTCCAGTTGTGGCATTTATTGTGCCTGAGACAGCTGTTTTACAACGTCCCTAGGAGGAAGTTATAACACCCCCTTTACAGATGAGGAAACTGAGTCTCAGGGGGGTGAAAGCCCTTACCAAAAATCACGTGTAAATGGTTTCTTGGGGTCCAAAGCCTTGCTCTGACCCTTCTGCTTAGCTGCCCCCAGAAACAAGCCTCACGCACACTTGTCAAGTGGCAGGCCTTTTTCTAGAAATTTCCATTTGCCCCTCTCATTTGTTATACTTGGAGGTGGACACCCAGGGTGGGCAAGCCTCTATAGCAGGCAGCCTGCTGTGGTGGACAGACACTGGCTGTGGAGTCAGTGGCCTCGGATCTCCTTCCCGTCCTGCCACTCCCTCGCTCGGAGGCCCTCCGCGAACCACTCTAGGCTTCAGGCTTCCCATCTGTATACTGGGTGGTGCGGGAGGCCCAGGCTTTGCATGTGGATGCCTCTTCCTTTGCTGGGGCCCCTGCCTCCCTCGCCTCCATCTCTGGCACCCCTGCCCCTGGCCTTGGAGACTGTGGTGGCTGCTGCAGGGCTGCTGGTTGGGGCCAGGCTGGCAGAGCTGGGAGAGGGTTCTCTCCTCTCTCCCTCTTCTCCTATGACATTCTGAGGACGAGGGGCTGGCGAGCAGCTGAGGGTTCCAACCCTGACCCCACACTTGCCACCGGTGTCACTCAGGGTGAGGCCTTTGACCTCCCTGAGCATCAGTTCCTCCTCCATAAATGGGGGGGGGGTTCCAATAGCTCCCATGCATGGCAGTGGGAGGACCCCATGCATGATGCATGGGCCCTGCTCAGCCTGGTGCCGGAAAGGAGCAGGAGTTCACAGCTCTGCACCTGCCCCACCAAGTGACCCCGACAGCCTTGGTCTCCCCATCTGTCCCTCCACCCTGTGGCACAGGACTGCAGAGTGTGGGATGACAGCAAGGATGTGAATGAACTTGGCCCTGGAAGCCCCAGCAGGTGGAGGGCTGGGAAGAGCAGCAAGGGTAGACACAGCATTGGTGGGAGGCCCCCATCTTCCGTTCTCACCTTGTTTGCGCCTGGGTCTGTGTCGTCCAGCAGGTGGCAGCCTCGGCCCGTGCTCAGCCCGCCCTGCCCCAGCTGCCCAGTTGGGCTCCACCAGAGCCTGTTCCCCTCCTCCACGCCCCGACAGTGATTTGCCTCAGGGGAGGGTGGTGAGGGGGTGCGTATGGGTGGAATTTAGCAGAAGGAGCAGCCGGACACTCCCTGAACTCACGTTTCTCTAGCCTAGTCTCTCCCACCACTTACAGGGGCTGCGCTCCTGACATCTTTGAGTCCCATTGCTACAATAGGAGCTCTCCTCCACTTTGGGGTCTGGCAGAGCTGATTCAAATCTAGGTCCTGCCACTCTCTGGCAGTGTGACCTTGGGTAGGGTCTCTTTTCTCTGAGCCTCAGTTAGGAGGGATTGCTGAAATTCAATGCATCAATGGCTAGGAAGCGTCCAGCACATTGTAGGTGCTCGAAGATCTGTTTCTTTTGCTGGTCCACGGGAGCGTGTGTTCTGCGCAGGGAGGCGGAGAGCTGGGGCAGAGCCGAGGCCCGAAGGAGGCAGAGGGGCCGGAGGTGTCCAGCACTGCCCTGGGGCTGCAAAGGAGTCGCCCTCTTCCTCCCCACCCCCAGAAGTTGGCAGGCGAGGGTCTTGGGTGTCTGTCAGAGGCCTGGGGGGAGGTATGGTTTTGTGAGGCCTCTCAGGCTGCTTGCGTGTCCCTTAGTAGGGGGGAGAGACCGTTACTGCGGCTGGGAGCGTGGCCCAGCGGGAGCGGGAGCGTGTGTGAGGGTCAGCAGGTGAGAGAACTGGGCATTTCTATGGCGCATGCGCGTTGGAGGGGAAGGAGGACGTGCACACCTTCATGGCAGGGGTGTGTCTGGAACACAGGTCTCGAGGGGTGTGTGTGTGCGTGTACTTCTGACAGTTCGGGGGACGTGTGGGTATCTGAGGAGGGGAGTGCCTGGGTACGACAGCACCTACACCCCAAGGATGCCCGTGGGCTTGAAGGTGCAGCTGGTGTGCCTGTGCAGAGCTGTGCACGGTGCGTCTCGGGGAATGGCTGGGGTGTGTGCTGCGGGAGGGGATCCCTGCCCGTGGGGCGTGGGCAGGTCTCAGGCTGGGAATGTGGGTCCACGTGCATCTCCTGGGAGACGAGTGTGCAGGTGTGGTGTCCGCGCAGCACGGGGCACAAATGGCTTCCTTGGGAAATGCACAGGGCATTAGACACTCTCAGGACCGAACTCCCGGCTCCTTACTGTGTTCACATTCAGAGGACATGGTGGGGCTTCTTGCCTCCGAGCAGCTCTGGACAGGCTGAGTGGGACCCTGGGAATGTGCACCACGAGCACTCCAGACCTTCTCAGTCCCAGCCCGGGACGGATGCCCAGCCCAGGTGGGAGGCAGCCCCCACCTCCATGTCTGCCCGGGGGGAAGCCCGGGGCTGGACTCCCAAAACCTGGCTTTGGGGAGGAGGGAGGCTGCCCTTGGGCCAACTGCTCCCCACTTCTGAGTCTTGCCCTTGTTTTGCTGGTCTAGGGTTGGAAAGCAGGCGTGTCAGGCATGTGGCTGTGGAGGCTGGAAAGGGTCGCAGTTACACACACAGGCTTGGGTACCGGTAAGATCTGGGTTTAAACCCTGACTCTTCTCTTCAACACTGACCTTGGGCTCCATGACCACCCCATGCTCCAGCCTGCTTTATTACAGGGTCGTGATCCCCACCTCACCCCTCAGCTGTACAGATTAGTAGTAGCTGCAGCTTCCACGGCCCTTACCATGAACGAGGCGCGGCTCTGCGATTTTCACATATTAAGTCATTCAATCCTCCCCACAAGCCTTGAAGCAAGTGCCCTTGTGATTCCCACGTTCGTCCTTATTTACAGATGAGGAAACGGAGTTCACTGAAGTTATATCATATGCACACCGTTGGCCAACTGGTAAGGGGTGGCCCTAGGATTTGAACCCAGGCCAGTGAGGCTCCCAGGACCTCCTAAACATGTTATAAAATACAAAATACCGGCCTGCCTCGAAAGCACTCAACGATCGTCATTCGTATGCTCCCTCCCAGCGCCCAGCGTAGCCACGGAACCTCAGGCTCAGCACGCGGACTCGGGCGTTTATTCCAGGAAGAGCCCTAAGAAACCCATCTTCTTACAGTGGACAGTGGGCAGCAAGTTCTCGGGGCTCCAGGAGCCAGCCCTCTCCCTTCAGGCAGCTAAAGCAACAGCACCCCCATACAGAGCAGACCACAGAAACCAGAGAGGTGGAGCGAGTGGGCCAGAGTCACACAGCAGGAAGCATGTGCAGCCAGGGGCCGGCGGCGGGGCGGGGGTCCTTCCCAGGCTCAGATGGACGGGAAGATGAGGAAGCCGCTGAAGACGCTGTCTGCCTCAGAACCCTGGTAAATGCGGCCCTTGACCGGGTCCCTTTCAATCCAGACCTGGTCCCCCTGCTGTAGCTGGAGAACCGTGCCCCCAGATACCACCTGGAAGATTCCCTTGCTGTTGGTGTCACAGAAGCCCAGGGAGCGCCGGAACTGGCCCCTCCCAGACGACACGATGGACAGGCAGATGTCCCATTTGGACACCACCTGGAAAGTAAAGTAGTAGTAGCCGGGCACCGCACAGATGAACCGGCCCGTGTGGTTCTGGTACGGGCCTTCCTGGTTGGTGATGACCGTGTCAAAGATGACCACGTTGCCGCCCATTGGTGGGTTCCGCCTTATGGCTGAGAAGGCTGGCCGTGGCTGGTCCTTGATGTTTCCTGGGTTGCCCTTGATGCCTTTCGGTCCTGGGAAGCCAGGGAGCCCCAGGGGGCCACTGGGCCCAGGGAAGCCCATGTTGCCAGGGTTTCCAGGGGGCCCAGGGTCCCCCTGGTCACCTTTAAGGCCTCGGATGCCCGTCCGCATGCCAGAAGCCCCTGTGGGGAGAAAGGCCAGATCTGGAGGGAGAGTCCACTGTCCACCTGTTCTCAGGGAGATGACTGGGACCCTCGACTGCTCTGGGATAGAGGACGGGGGAGTGCCTGGGCCTTCAAGACCTTAATTCTGGCTGGCCGTGTGACCTCGGGCATGTGTTTCAACCTCCGAGCCTCAGCTTCCTTATCTCTAAAGTGGAGAAAACTGGGAATAGGTACTTGGGAAGCTGTCAGGTTTGGGCAAAAGCAGGACACTGGCTCCTCCGCTGTGCCCTGCCCATGGCCCTGTCCTCCACCCCCCGCTGGGCCACTGCCTCTGACTTCTTCAGTTTCAGGACTACATTTAGGATGGCTGGATGCCAATTATTGCAAATGTCTATGCAGATCTTTCTGGTCTGCTTATGGACTGGGAGGCTCAAGGGGACTGAGATTTTCCTTTTCCACTCTGAGCAGGTCCTCCTCCTTCTTCCTTCACCCCCAACCTTTTTTCTAGAATGTGAGTTTCTGAAGCCAGAAGGGGCTGGGAATGGGGAAGCAGGGACAGAGCTGGGTGTGGGGACTGGAAGGAAGCAAAAAGGATAGTTGCCATGAATTGATCCTCTCCATGTCCAGGTGGGATTATTTTTTCATTTTACAGATGAGGGAACCGAAGCTCAGAGAGGGTCAGTAACTTGCTCGAGGTCACACAGCAAGATGAGTCTTCCGAGTCTAAAGACCTTATTCATTCTGGTAACTGAACAATGACCCAGGACTGTGTGCTGCTCCAAGATCTTTCACATTCGTTGCTTGTGGTGGTCCATGAGATAGAGGACTCAGGCAGGGAAGGGGATACAGAGAGAGGCCTGGCAGCCTGGGGACATGCCGAGGGAGAAGGCTAGGTTCCCTTCAGCCCCTGGGACCAAGTGCAGAGTGTAGGGGCTTCACGCAGGGGCCCAGGTGGATTCCTGCTTCCTGGTGCCACCCCAAGCCTCCACCGCAGGGGCCAGGCCCTACCAAGGGATGAGGGGCTGGGGTCTAGAGGGAGGGGCTTACCTGGCTCCCCTTGCTCCCCCTTGAGGCCTGGCCGTCCGTCTCGGCCGGGTGGTCCTGCAGCCCCATCCCTCCCGTTCGGTGCTCGGCACACATCCTGGGTCACCGTAGAGGCCAGGGATATGGCCAGCACACAGACCGCCAGCCAGCCCCACGGCGCCTCCATGATGCCACTGTGGAGACATGGGGCAGGGCTAGATTTCACACACACCCATCTCGTACACGTGAATCCCACACCTACAGTGATACCGACACACACACCCCCACCGCTGAAGCAGATACACACCCTCAAGGGCCTTCAATGCCTGCCTTCCACCCAGCTCCTGCGACCCCACACCTGTATGAAGAACCAGAAATTCGCACAGATACCCACACACAACGGAGCACACCCACTGCGTTACACACTTAGACGCACAAACCTAGCCTCTGATCCCACACCTACACACACAGTGAGCAAACTCAAAATCCACTACACACTCCAGGATGCACAAATTGACACCCAGAGACTCCACCTCTCGCTCAGCCAGACACACACGTTCACGCACTGCTACAGATGATCAATTGCATTGAACAAATATTTATTGAGTGCCTTCTCCTTATTTAATTAACACTCTCTCACCCAGATGGCAGCGCTGTGTGTCCATACAGGAATTCACAGCCCCCTACACAACATGTGTGCTCACTCCCCTACCCACTCGGCCCATTTCAGCACCTGCTGGACCCTCTATAGGACCCCCGTGCTGGCTCTGACACTCCCAGTCTTTCCCCAGCTTCTTGTGTCCTGGGGGAGCCGAAACCCAGGAACTCTGGTTAGAGCAGATGGGTCCATATCACCACCTCCCACCACTTCCCAAACCCAAGGAATGAAGAAGGTCTCCCACTCACTTATTCTGGGTTCTGGATCAGGCGCCCCCCCCCCGCCACCCCCCACTCTGTCCTGGCACAGAACCAGGGGCAGTGTTCTCCCTCCCCTGCCTTCCTCGTCCAGCCCCCTAGGCCAGCTCCCCTGGCTCCCTGAACTTTACAGCCCCCTCCCCCCGCTCGGGTCCTGACCTCACCTGCCTCAGCTGGCAGTCAGTTCAACGGGGTGCTCCTGTCCTCTGCCCAGGGACTGCTGTGGGACACCCAGCAGGGTTGGTGCCTGCCTGGCTGTGGCCAAGTTTCACATCCCTTCTTACTTCCCCTTCTCCTTCCCTGGGCCTGCCCCCAGCCTTGCCCCAGGGGCCAGAGGCCTCCCAGAGACCGTTTGAGCAGACCTCAGCAAGACTGGGACACGGGACATACCCCCTCCCCCAACCACACATGCAAGCTGGCGTGGGGGCAGGGAGAGCAAGGCGGGAGTCTGCAAGGCCGGAGTTCATGGAGGGGTTCCTGGTTGGGGTGTGAGAACCAGGGAAGCACAGAACATCAGGGCAGATGGAGTTTTTTTTTTAAAGTCAGTAACTTGTACGACTTTTTCACGATTATGAAAGCAACATGTATTCATTGTCAAAAGCTTGGAAAATACAGGGGCGCCTGGGTGGCACAGTGGTTAAGCGTCTGCCTTCGGCTCAGGGCGTGATCCCAGCATTATGGGATCGAGCCCCACATCAGGCTCCCCTGCTATGAGCCTGCTTCTTCCTCTCCCACCCCCTGCTTGTGTTCCCTCTCTCGCTGGCTGTCTCTATCTCTGTCAAATAAATAAAAATAAAATCTTTAAAAAAAAAAAAAGCTTGGAAAATACAGAAAAAACACAAAGGACAGTGCGGTAGTGATGAGAAGCTTAGTAATCAGCTTTCTAGACCTGCCACTTCCTAGCTGCCCTTGGGAAGTTACTTAACCTCCTGGGACCTTGGTTTTCTTATTCATAAATCGGGAACAGATCCCACCTGATCTATTATAAAGTTTCGATGACATAATATACGCACAGAACACTTGGTATGTGATGAACACTTTGTAATTAGCTTTTATCAAATTTAAAAAACAGCAACGAAAGCCCATGAATGCTACCATCTAGAGAATTACCTTTTGGCCAGATCATCTAGCCTTACTTACACTTGCAGACAGGGTGCTCACTACCTGTCGGCCCACCTCACTTCACCAGCTTGCACCCTGAGCACACTGCAGATTGAGCTACTCTGTCTCTCCAGGCTGGAGACCGATATGTTCAGGCCCTGGCTGACCAGGTCTTTCTGCTTCTCCCCATGACCATGTTTCTATCCACCACCCCTCCTCCGAGTATTTCACCAAAGGGAAGAGGAGGGGAAAACGGAAGGCTATTCACATGGACAGATGAAGACTGTCTAGGATCGGGGTTTTCAAGCTTCTGGGACTCCTTTTTCTCCCCATGACCATGTTTCTATCCACCACCCCTCCTCCGAGTATTTCACCAAAGGGAAGAGGAGGAGGGGAAAATGGAAGGCTATTCACATGGACAGATGAAGACTGTCTAGGATCGGGGTTTTCAAGCTTCTGGGACTCCTTTTTCATTTGCAATCTTGTGTGGCACCCAATATGTATCCAACAGATACAAATGGGGGTTCTCTGGATAGGAGTGGGGGCCCAGAGCAACTCCTGCCAGCCCCTCTCTTGCTCCTGGGGAGCTGGAATCTCACGGGCTGAGCCCATATGTAACTCGCTGTATAACCTCGGGCAAGCCACATCAAATCTCTGGACCTCAGTTTCTTTATCTATAAAATGGGGATAGTACAGCCTCTTCATTGGGCTGCTGAGGGATCCTATGAGGAAGATGATACTGTCAAACACTGCATAAAAATAAGTCGTCATTATGAATAATATCTGTGTGACCTTGGGCATCTCTCAAGGTGAGGGAGTTGTAGGAGGCAGGAAGGTTGCAGGAAGTTTACACCCTGTAACACCCCTCCCAGCACCCACCTTCTTTGACTGCAGCCTGTCAGTCTTGCTTCCCTGCAAGAGGACTTAGAAATATCACATGTCGGAGCCAGAAAGGCCAGCCTGATGAAGAAACCAAAGACCAGAGACAGAAACACTTGCCCGAGGTCACAAAGAAAGTGGCAGAGTTGGCAGGAGCAAAAAGCAAATACTGTGAAAGGTTTCTCAAAGTATAGTTTTCAGAATTTCGAATACACCATTCTTATAGAAATATATAGTGAGCACGTGTGAATGGGTTGGTTTCTTTGGTAGCTTATTAATGAAGGAACCAGCAGGATGACAAAGCTAGTTCAATGAAGGATATGAGAAGAATGCATTTATATGTACCTATATATGGAGACAGAGAAGAGAGAGATGCAGTAAAAACAACAATAACCCAAAAACTAGAATTCTGGAATATTCATAAGGTTGCTAAGTTAGATGCAAAACTGGTTAATGTTTATAGGGCAATAAAATCATAATGTCGGGGGTTATCTTCTCTATTGAAAGAAACCATTTGCATGATTTCTCTACCAGACAAAAATAATTTGTAACTTATCAGTTTGCTACCAGCTAACAGCGATCTTTACAGAGCCTGGGCCCTGATCAATAGCAAATAAAAAGTCAAGCATAGTGACATTCCCCTAGAGTGTCAGATGACCCTTAGGAGGGCTTGTTAGACAATGTTTTAATTTGACTTTGAAAGGACACCGGTTATCTATTTGCCTTATTTCCAAGTGTTGGATGAATTTACTTATCAGTCTGTTGCAAGAGTATAAACGTTTCCAAAGAAAAAAAAGCCATCGATAGTAACGAACATATCATTAGTGTGAAAGTAAATGGGTCAGCGATAGCCCTGTGAATGTCACAACAGAGACGCCTTCAATCAGAAGGCATGGATGGTATTCTTCCTTTTTCTCCAGAGCTCAGACTCCTGGAGGGAAGAGGTGAGATGGGGAAGTGGAGGGTGGGAGGGGTGGGGGAGCTGAGGGCATGAGAGGAAACCCCCTGTAATGCCGGTAGGCATTAATGATCCCTGAGGCCCAGGTGTAGTTAGGAGTCTAAGCAATAACCAAAAAAACAATTTTTAAATCACTCAGATTCTTTATGGTGGAGTCACATCTCACTCAAGGGTTGGGTTCCAAAAATCAGCATATTAGGCAAAAACTGTAAATGGTCAATATTACCATTGGGGGTAAAAAAAATCTTAGGAAAGCGCCAGGCTGGAGACCGTATTATCACTTCGCTATAGTCCTGCGCTGTCAGTTTTGGCTTTGACGTTAGAACAGAGTTCTCTTTCTTCAGTGGGGTAGCAGTTGGCTAATGGCTATCCCCCTCCCCCCTAAAATAGCAATGGAATCTTTAAAGACTGGGGCCATGCAGTGCTGAGGTGTTTGGACCACGAGGGACTCATGGGATGGGAGGCAGACTTGGGGAAGGCAGGTCTGTTCAGCTCTCCCTGCCCACGCTCACTCCAGAACTAGGCTCCTTGAGGGTCTAGAGTGATGGCAGGCAGCATTCCCTACCTTATTGAAATGAGTATTTGTAACCCTTTGTCTCTCTGAATCTTATTAGACAAAATGCAGATTGTCAGCTATTACAGAACGTGGCTCTGAAGTTCTTGTATTTTTTTTAATCAAAAAAATTGAAGTATAATTTACATACAGTAAAATGCAGAAATCTTTTTCTTTTATTAGAGAGAGAGAGAAAGAGAGAGAGGGGCAGAGGGAGAGGGAGAGAGAGACTCTTAAGCAGCCTCCGCGCCCAGCAGGGCTCGATCTCACCCCCCTCCGTGTGTGCGTCTGTCCGTTTCTTACAGCTGAGCAGTGTAAGTGCAGATATCACACCGTATCAAGCCCTTCCCCATTGGTGGGTATTTTTGGTCACGATGAATAGAGCTGCTAAGAACCTTCTCGTATAAGCCCCTCTGCCTGGGCAGCCCTCACGCACTCCGTTCTCTGCTGTGCAGTGGGCAGGCCATGAAGGAGGTACAGGGCTTACACCCACCCAAAGCCATGCATCTCTCTCTTCAACAGCCCCTCCCTCAAATAAACCCACAAACCTCCTGGACCCTCCACCTGCACCTCTCTTTCTCCTCGTCTCCTCCCCCTTGCTCTTTATTATGGAGATTGTCTTAATCATGGGTCTTTCTCTTTTGGGCTGAATCCTTCCCCTCCTCCTGGGTCTTAGGGTCTCTCCTTGTATTCTCCTTCCTCACCACCCAATAAGATCAGGGTTCTCATTGGCAAGGCTGGCAGCGGGTTGGGAATGGGGAGGGAGCTGTCAGAGCCTGCCACAGGTCTTCAGCACACATTCTTTATTCTTTGCCGCTCTCAGCAGATAAAAGCGCTTTGGGGGATTGTTTTATGAAAAACGGAGGGGATTGTAAACAACAAATAATTTGTTGGGGAGATGAGAGGCAGCATGGGTTCAAATTCAGCGTCTCCCTTCCGTTTGCTGTGCGCTCTTGCACGAGAGAACTTCTGTATTTGGGGGGTGACGATGGACCCCTCCAACTGTGGCAAGGCTTCGGATCAGTGTGGCTTGTCCCTGGTGCGGGGTAGGCACTTAGCAAAAATCCTGTCTCCTCCTCCTTCCCCTACCTGCCAGTCAGGGGGCCTGGGCACTGTTCCAGTTGAGAAGTTTGGGAAAGAAAATGTAAAAGGAAAACAAAACAAGGCAAAATCAATTTCACTGGGGGAGGGTGAAGAAAAATAGGGAGAAAACAAAGCCCTGTACCAGCCGGAGCCCAGCATCCCAGACACCCAGAGGGAAGCAGCCCACACTTTCCTTCCTTCCTTCCTTCCTTCCAGGGGCCAGGTGGAGCCCTGGGGAAAAGTTCCCAACAGGCAGATCTAGTGAAAAAAGTGCTAATGGAAGCCACCAAGCATGCGGGTAGGTGAGATGTAAAAAGATTAAGAGGATGAAGAGAGTTAGGGACACAAACTGAGCAGGCAGTGGGAGAGTGCAAGGACAGACTGCCTCTGCCTTGGGGTGGCCTGACCCTGGGTTCTGAGGGCTATCGGGACGCCACAGCTGGGAAACGTGACACCTAGAAGGCCAGAATGATGCCCACTTCAAGGAGCTCACACAGACGCAAGGGAAAGCCCCCCCCCCCCACCATGCAGAAATGATCTCCCTGATCTGCCCTTCACCTGGCCTGAAATTCCATGGTTACCCATTCTTTACAAAGGGGTAAGCATTGCTGTCTTGTAGTGTTTTAAAATTGGAGCTGTGTCCTGGCACATTTGCAAGATGTTAACCATCACTCCTTAGTAAGCCCAACTGCTAGGCTTGCTAACAGTGCTTAATAAGAGGCAACTGGGGCTCAGAGAGGGTAAGTGATTCTCATAAGGTCACACAGCCAGTCGGTGGTAGAGGTACTCCTATCTTTTTGAAGACGTTCCACTTGGGAGGGGGTCTAAACATGGACTCTGAAAGGGAGAGGAGCGTGGCGGTGGGGGGGAATGTATTGGCTATGGGCACTCTGAAGGCAACATCCCCCGGGTTGGGCATTTTACGTATACCATCCTATTTAATTTACACAGTATCCTCAAAGGGTAGCACTTTGATTCATTTTCAAACATAAAGAAATTGGGGTTCAGAGAGGTGAAGTGACTTGCTCATGGGTCCAGGGTTGCCAGATTTAACAAATAAAAGTACAGGATGTCCAGTTAAATTTGAATTCAGATAAACAACAGTATGCCTGGGATAAACTTGTATTAAAAAAATTATTTGTCCTTTATTTTCTCCAGCAACCTACAGAGGTCACAGCCTGGTGGCTAGTGTCCTGTATGTCCCTGACGCACTAGGAAGCCCATCTTGGGAAGGAAGGGTGGACTAAAGGGATGGCTCCTCTCTGTCTCCCAGGTGAATATGGGCCTTTGTCCCCACCTAGGGTCCTCGTTACTGCTCTTGTGGCTGAGCCAAGGACCCCAGCCAGGTTTCCCCACCGTGACCCCTACATCATTGCCATTACAGGCTGTCCTCTGGGGGATCTCTCCGTGCCCCAGACTTTCATCAGAAGAGGCCACTGGGGGCTGGAGGCAAGGGACTTGGGTTCTATTTCCAGCTCTGGTGGGTGTGGTCAGACAAATCACCCTCTTGGGCCTCAGTCTCTCCATCTGTGGAAAAGAGGGAGGAGTTGAACCAGAGCAGTGGTTCCCTTGGGTCAGAGTCACTGGGACACTCCTGTCCCAGCCACACCCCTCCCTCCTGCTTTAGAACCCCTGGCTCCTGGGTTTATCATAGGTGCCCTGGGTGATCTCATCCAGGCAGCTCAGCACCGTTCTGGAGCTCTGACAGCAGCCGAGGCTCTTTCCAACCTTGACACATTGGCTGTGCCCACGCTGGACCTTTGAACATTCTGCATCTTACAAGTACAGGCAGGGGCAGAAAGATCTAGAAATGCCTCGATGGAGTAGGAGAGTCCAGATACACTGGGTGGGAGGAGGAGCGAGGGAAGGTCACTAAATCTCCCCTGGGGCTGAGACCATTTCCAACCTGGGAATCCAGAAATATGTCTGACATTTGAGTAGAGATTTATGTTTTTCACAGCCGCTGACTGGCTCACGATTCCCCACCAGGTTGTTAGCCCCACTGATGAGAAGACCAAGACTCAGAGAGGGCAGTGGGTTCCTGGTGTCACACAGCAGAGCTGGTCCACTCTCCAGTCTCTGGGGCCAGGACTCCACCCAGCAGCCCCACCCTGGAGTGGTCCTGGAAGGTCCTGTCCCAGTTCCTTCCCTTCCCAGGCTCCTGGGTTCTGGGCATTTCTTCATTGTGACATTCTGAGGCCCATGTCTGTCCCGCCAGCAGCTCCCTGGGGGCGACCGTCCCCCTCCCCAGCTCAAGTCCAATCCACAATCATCCCTCCTCCTCTCCCTGAGCCAGGGCTTGCCCGGGATTGGGTGCGGGTCTGGGGTGCTCCAGCTCACACTCTTTCTTCCATCTGCAGAGAAGCTCCAGAACTGAGGCTAAGGACAGCTGCTTCTGCCCCGTTTCCTCCCCCTCTTCCAGCCCTCTGCTGATTACAAATAAACACCCGGTCTACACGGGAGAGTAATTAACTCTCCAATGTGGGGAGAACTAATCAGCCTGGAGTTTGCTGCAGGTGGGAAAAGCGAAGGCTTTTCCTAAGTAGTATGCAAATGACGCCCGTAGTATGCAAACCAACCTCTCCGGGCTCCTGGGAAAGGCCGCCTGAGCCTGAAGCCTTGGCTGCCAAGGAGGGACAGGCTCTAGGAACAGTGGTTCCAGCTGCCAGGGACCTCATCCCTCAGGCTGAGGGGGGCTGGAGGGGTGGGAGTAGGAGCGGAGGTTCACCTTCTGGGCTCCCCAGCACACCTGCAGTCCCTGTGTCTGGAGCACTGTGGGGAGGCTGAGGGGGAGCCAGGCTCAGAGCTCAGAGAGGATTGGCTTTGAGTCTGAGCCCCACTGGTCCTCACCTATGTGACTTGGGCAAGTCACTTGCACACTTCTGAGCCTCAGTTTCCTCGTTGAGAGATGGGGATACAAATACATACTTTTTAGGCTCATACTGAGAGCTAGACCACACATAAAGTGCCTAACATGGTCTGGTGCTTAGTGGGTGTTCTGTAAGTAGGAGCTCTTTGCAGAAAGGATCAGGATAGGCCCATAGCATCCCTGTGGCCATGTGCTGCCTGGTCAAGGCCCGGTCCCCTTGGAGGCTCATCACCACCTGGTCTGCCTTTCAGGGGTACGGCCGGCCTTGTGATTTGAAAGGCTTCAGGAATGGCCCTCCTGCTCCCGGGCACGTAAGTGTCCTGTCTTGCCTGAAATTCTGCACCGGGCCCAGGGTAAGAGTGTGAAGCACCCTGGGAGCAAAATTTCCGAGGCGTTCACTCTCAGGTTGTGCGAGTGCAGAATCGACCCCGGGAGTGAGCACCTGCTTACACGGCTATGCCCAAGGCAGGCATCTCGCTCCCCTCCCCTTGTCCAGCTCCTGCTGGCACTCTTCTGTTGAGTCAACCTCCCTCAGCATCCAGCACTTCGCTCTAATGCTGCAGGGATGGGGGCCTGAGCACATGTTCTGGGTCACAGAAATATTTTATATCCTAACTGAAGTGTCAGTTACACCGATGTATCCCTTTGCCAAAATTCATCAAATGGTACATTTAAGTTATATGCATTTCACTGTATATACATTTGACCTCAATAAAACATAATTTACAAGTAAATCAAATGTAGGTATCTTCTGGGAGATATCACACATTAGTGTACAATGGCGATGATGATGATGACCAAAGTGGTCATCCAGCTTCTGCTTGTATACCTCCTGTGATGGGGAGCTCACCACCCGTGGAGCCAGGATATCACTTGTTTGGCGTGGGACTGGGATTTGAACCCAGATCTGACTCCAGGGTCCAAGGCCTTGGTCTCTTCTCTACTGACTGTCCCAGGATCGTGTGTGCTCAGGAATCTTCGTAAGTGTGATATGTGAAATGTTTGTCACTTGTGGGGAGATAGTAAGAGCTCCTGCACACCTGGAGACACAGGTGAATTGCACTTCCCCCGCCCATCCTCACATCTAGGTGGGGTCTGGGGTAGTTCATGCAGTGACCGCAGAGCAGAGGGATGCCGGTACGGATCCGCAAACATGCTCGTGCCCTGATGTTGTTGCAGAGACCTTACGTTGTGATGGCGGAGCCCCAGGCTACGACGGCCTGGCTTGCCGAGTGTCTTCATAGAGGACAACTGTCGCGGAGGGTCTTCTGGGCCACAACAGGCTTTGCAGGAGGGATGAGTAAACCCTGGTGGTGTCAAGCCGCTGAGGTGTGGGCTGTTACTACCGCATAACTTACTTATCCTGACCGATGGGTCCGACACTGATATGATTGCCAACCTCATAGTCTAGTCACTGCCCTCCTCCTCTCTGGTTCCAGGGCTGTCATTGTCATGACAACGCCCTCGCAGGATGCTTCAGGGGGCTTATCTCCGCTGAGCTGTCCCGGGTCCTGCCCTCTGCCTGAGCCTCCACCACTGCCCAGACTTTCATCAGTTGCATGCCATCCAGGCTGGGCACCCGGGATTCTACAGTGAAAAATACCCAGACCCACCTTTGGAGAGCTTATGTTCTGTGGGGGGAGGCAGACAGGCATAATTCCCAAAGTGAGCAGCTCATGGGGTGCCAGAGACACCTAGAAACCAGAGGTAGGAGCTCCCAAAAGGTAAGACAAGAGTCACCCCAGGGAAGGAATCTTGGAAGACTCCTTGGAGGAGGGGGAGAGGGTGGAGGAAGGAGGTGGCAGCAGGGACTCCCTCCCGGATATTCATAGGTTCCCCTCATGACTCAGGTCTGAGTCCTAGTTCTTCCACTTCCCACTGGATAATGCCGAGCAGGCATTTTTCCCTCCTAAAGCCTTGGTTTTCTCATCTGTAAAATGGGGACATAAAAGTCCATCTTCATAGGGTTGTTGTGTGACTCGAACAAGGTAATACAGGTAGAGTGCTTTACTCAGTGCCTGGCATATAGCAATTGCTCAATAAACAGCTGTTATTGCAATCTCATTTGGCCCTTGCAACAACCCTGCAAGAGAATCAAAATAACTAGGATTATCTCTGCTTTACAGATGAGGCAAAGAAGGCTCAGAGAGGGCCAGTGACTTGCTTAAAGCACACAGCTAGCAAGTGCCTGAGCGTGTAACGTATGCTGGGCCTGCCTTTAACCAGAGCCTGTCTGGGGTTAGGATTTGTATCTTCAGACCTGGAGCCTCACTACTCCCTCTGGCTTGACCGCATCTCCCACTCTTTCAATGCCTGACCTTTGAGACGCCACGGTCTTCTTATTGTGGCAAAATATACAGAAAAATGTTTACCATTTAAACCATTTTTCAGGGTACAGTGTACTAGCATTAGTTACAGTCACCGTGCGGTGTGGTCTTCACCACCGCCGTCCATCTCCAGGGCGGTTACCATCCTCCCGCACTGAAACTCTGTCCTCATTAAACACTAAGTCCATCCCTCCCCTCCCCCAGCCCCTGGCAACCACTAGTCCACCTTCTGTCTCTGTGAATCTGACTATTCTAGGGACCTCAGATACGTGGAATCATGCACTACTTGTCCTTTTTTGTCTGGCTTATTTCACTTAGCATAAAGCCCTCGCGTTTCCTCCGTGTTGTAGCAGGTGTCAGAATTTTCTTCCTTCTTAAAGGCGAATAATATTCCTTTGTGTATATATTGCACATTTGATTTATCCGTTCATTCACTGATGGACGCTTGGGTTGCTGGCACCTTCGGGCTATTAATACTGCTGCCACGAAGGTGGGTGTATGTTTATCTGCTAGAGTCTGCTTGCTGCGGCCACCGCCTCTGGGGCCACCCCAAGGGCCTTGCCAGGACCCAGAGGTCCCAATGATCCCGCAGCCGGACCCCCACCCAGCCCACAGCACACTGCCCGTCTTTCTGTCCCGTCAGCTCCATGCCCTTGCGGTCAGTTCCTCTCTCCGGGCCTGTCCTTCTATACCATCTCCCCCGTCCAAATCCACCCATTCCCCAAGGCTCATCTCGAGTGAACCAGCCCTCCAGGAAGCACTCTCTACCCTCCGTGGCCTTCTCCTACCCCTATGGCACCCGACCCCCCCATCGTCCCGTGCTCCAGTCTCTGATTACTTTAAACCTTAGATGACTGCTATCTATGCTTGGTCTCAACTACACCCTCCCTTCCAGAATCAGGAATTTCCTTTAAATATTGTGGAGATTGGGGTGCCTGGGTGGCGTAGTCATTAAGCGTCTGCCTTCGGCTCAGGGCGTGATCCCAGCGTTCTGGGATCGAGCCCCACATCAGGCTCCTCCGTTGGGAGCCTGCTTCTTCCTCTCCCGCTCCCCCTGCTTGTGTTCCCTCTCTCGATGGCTGTCTCTATCTCTGTCAAATAAATAAATAAAATCTTAATAAATAAATAAATAAATAAATATTGTGGAGATAATGTCCTCTTGAAGAAAAGCAAAAATGAGAGTCCCCTTCCAAAATGTGTCCAGCTTACGTGACCAATGAATCTTACGGTTTTAATACATTAGAAGCACTGTGGCTTGCTGGGTCTTGCCACACTCTGTCTTTTCAAGCTAGAAAAGGCAGCAGAGCCAACAGTTAAGTACTCCTCTTCTGAGGGGGCCTTGGAACTGAGCAAGCCCTGGGGAGGTATAGGTGGGAGGGCCCTGGGAGCCGACCCCCCAGAGTGAGGGGAGGTGGGCAGGGAGAAACGGTGGGTAAGAGCCCCAGCGGCCTCATCGCGTTTTATTGATGGGGATCTGAGGCCTGGCTCCGCCCCAGGAGCTTGTCCGTGAGAACACCTGATTGAAAAGGGGGCCCAGCCATAACCAAGTTCCCATTAGCTCCGTCTTCCCCAGAGGAAATGGGGGAGGGCAGAGGCAGGGGGACAAGGGATACAGACTCCCCTTTTTCTCTGGCATAGCCCCTGATCCCCAGGTAAGAGACCTCTTATTTTTTTGGGCGGAGGATGTTTCAGTTGGAGGGTCCTTGTGTCTAGACTCCATGACAGGTCAGGAAGGGTCATAATGGACATTGAATTCCTTGAACCACATACAAACCCCAGCAGATTGTGAATCCTGGGGGGCAGGACAGGTCTGAGTCACCTTCTCCCGGCTTGATACAGTGCGTGGCATGTATGTGGCACCTCCCCTCCCCTTTCTTCCCGCTCGCTTCCCTCACCCCTACTCACTGGCCAGAGAAGCAGGCTAGATGCCTGGGCTCACATCCTGCCCCTGCCCCTTCCCCTCCCTAGCTGTGTGATACCAGGCAAGTTACTTTCTTCCTCACTCCTCCGTGCCTCAGTGACTCCATCCGCAAAATGGGGGTAGTAATAGAAGCCACCTCACACGACTGCAGTGAGAAGGAATGAAGTCAATATGGTAATGGCTTTAGAATAGCGCCAAGCATCTAGCAAGTGCTTAGGAAATACCAGATATTTTTTATTCAAGAAATATACACTGCTTGCTCAGGGAACCGTGGCCGAATTAATGGGAAGGCTGAGCCTGCAGAAGGAGCTTGTGTTCAAAGTCAGCAAATGCCTGGGTGGCCCTGAGAGAGCTGCTTTGCCCCCGGGAGTCTCCCTGTCTCCTCCGCAACACGACGAACATGATTCTTGTTGCCCTCACTGCAAGGCTGTCATGGACATCACGGGGGGCTTGAGGGGCAAGCATGGGCGGGGGGGAAGCAGGGCAAGCGGCCCCCGGCTCAGCCATAGCCTCCCCTGCAAAAGGGGCTTCTGAGCAGCCCTCTCTGGGGCCCCCTGCTCAATTTCTGCAGCCCCCTGGCTCCAGGCAGTTGCTGGGACATGCTGGTGGGGGTTGGAACACACTGGGGAAGGGGCTGGCGGGAGAAGCACCCTGGCTTCGTTCCCACCAGCTCCCACAGGAACCGGGGCTGCAGGGGGGTTTCCAGAGGCTGGCCTGACCTGGTAGGGCAGAGAGGAAGCACAGCTTGTGGGTTGGCCTCTGGGGCCGGCCTGGGCCGTGGGGTCTGCAGCTCTGCCAGCCAGGCCGGAGCACCAGCTGTGCCGAGAGAGGGCCCTGGCTTGGGAGCCTAGAGGCCGGTGCTCCCCCGGGCTCTGTTCATGCTGCCTTGGCCTCCTCTCTACCTCCTCAGAGTGTCGGCGTCTTCATCTCTAGCAGGCGCGGTCCCACCTGCCTCATGGGGCTGTGGGCTGGCTCCGTGGGAGGACGCTCATCAGCGTCCCAAAGCTGGGCACATCTAAGGGCATCAGGTTCCCGCCAGTGGGTAACTCACTCGGGGTCCCCCACAGACATCAGCAAGAGGCAGAGCCAGGTCTGAACTTAGAGACACCTCTGGAGCAGAAAGTGCGCTGGCTGGCAGTCCTCTGCCCCCTGTGCAGCCTGCACGCTGGCCTGGAGCCAGGATGCCGTCTCGGCCTCAGTTTCCCTGTTGTGGAGGGCAACGGCAGTTAGCCATGCTGCACGACAGGCAGAGGTTTTGTTTGCTTCATTTTCTTTTTTTTTTCAGGATTTTATTTATTTATTTGACAGAGATAGAGACAGCCAGCGAGACAGGGAACACAGCAGNGGCAGTTAGCCATGCTGCACGACAGGCAGAGGTTTTGTTTGCTTCATTTTCTTTTTTTTTTCAGGATTTTATTTATTTATTTGACAGAGATAGAGACAGCCAGCGAGACAGGGAACACAGCAGGGGGAGAGGGAGAGGAAGAAGCAGGCTCCCAGCCGAGGAGCCCGATGTGGGACTCAATCCCGCAACGCCAGGATCACGCCCTGAGCTGAAGGCAGACGCTTAACGACTGCGCTACCCAGGCACCTCTGTTTGCTTCATTTTCTAGTATCTAAATGCTCGTAACTTTCCTGCATGGTAGATACAATCATTCCCAGTCTACAGACAAGGAAGCGGGGGCTCTGGGAGACGAAGCCACTTGCCCCAGGCCACCTGCTAAAGACTAGGGGAGTAGAGGCTCCACCTGGGCCTTAGCACGGGCAGCTGTGTGGCCTCGAGCAAGCACTTTGCCTCTCAGAGCTTCGGTTTCTACTCCTGTGAAATGGGAGTAGCAGTCTCTCCGGGGCAGACACTAAATAGTGGCAGGCAGCAAAAACCCTACGAGGCCTGGTTGAGGTTTGAACCGGGGGCTGCAGGACCCCTTGGCCCTACTTGCACACCAGGCCGCCTCCGGCTCCCGGCCAGTGGGCACCGGGAGCCTTTGCAGCTTGACTTGGACATTCCCAGGCCTCATCGAAGCCTCCAGATTCCTTGAAGGCCTCTGCCTGATTTTGCTTCGAACCCAGGCCACAGGCCTCGGGGCTTGTTTGGGCATGTCGGCACCCCCCTCCCAGCTGTTTCCCAGAGCTCCCGTGTGTGCGTGCGAGGTCTTCTGCCCCAAGGAGGCAGTTCAGACGTCCTAACACTTGCAACATCTGGGAAAGGCTAACTGGGGGTGCCTCTCCAGAGCACCCCCCTTTGCTTCTCAGCAGGAGGGGGCGGCTCAGTTATTTTGTGATAAAAGTTTAATAAATTGAAAGGCACGGTTTTCATTCTGTGGGTAATTAGCTGCCGCCACTGTGCTCCCTCCTAATTGTCTCTCTCACTCCAAACCGGTGGAGATCAATAGGAAGTGGCCGCTGCACGGTGAAAGTCACAATTAATTAATTGTCGGGCGTGTGTGTGTCTCCATCTCTGTCACATCAAAGGCCCAGGGGCAGCAGCTGCCCACGCTTCTGGCTCTGCTGGGCCAGCCCAGCCCAGAGTCCCCAGGTGCATGTGACCGCAAGCCACTGTGCACGCTTCCTGTCTCTCCCTCAGGCAGCAGGCGGCTCCTGGAGAAGGGGTCCCCTGAGACCCCAGGCTCAGGGGCCTTCTCTGACAGCCAGCATTTTCCTACCTGCTGCCCCACCTCAAATGCAATCTCTGCTCTATCCCTGCCCGTGTCCCTGTGGCCTGGGGCCCCCCCACCTCCACCCTCTACCCTGCCTCACCCTTGCCTGTCCCATTCGGTCTCCTGCGTGCAGTCTAACCCGGTAGATTTTCTAGACTAAAACTTGGGCTGTACCAGAGTAATGGTTAGCTCTGGTGGTGGGGCAGGTTTGGACTGGGGGGCAACATTCTAGGATTCTGGGGATGCTCTACATTTCTATTTGAGCGGTGGTTTCATGGTGCATACCTATGCAGATCAGTGCAAGCAGTTATACACACACGTGCACGTGCCTACACACACACACACACATTAATGCCCCCTCCCATTCAGTAACAACAACACACTTTTACGTGCCGGGGTGAAGACATGAGGATGACAAGGAAGGCAACCAGCACGTGATGAAACCACAGGCCCTGTCACCACGTACCTTTCCTAATCTTTCCCCTGAGGCTTAGAGACAGGTAGTGTCATCCCCGTTTTACAGACGGGAAAATAGAGGCACAGAGTGGGCCTGGAAGGAACTAAGGAGAGAGGAGGAGAGAAGAGTTTGGGGGTTGGAAGGTGGAGGAGAAGGGCATGTGGACACCAGGGGCTTGTGCATGCCAGCGCGAGATTTCCTCACCTCCACCACTCTGCGAACACGGAGCAATGTGTCGCATTTCACAGATGGGAAGCTGAGGCTTGGAGAGATGGCGTCCCCTGTCTGACGTCACAGGGCCTGGAGTGATGGGCTGGGTCCGGAACTGGGTATGGAACTGGGTTGTCTCTGAGGAGGAGGAGGGAAGACAGAGGGCAGGGAGGGTGAGAGGGGCCCTCAGGTGGGGTGAGCAATCGGGGAACACCAGCACAGGGTGATGTGAAAGATGTGCTGCTAAAGGCCTGTGTGGGGGGAGCATGCGCACACACGCACACGCATGCGCATATACACTCATGCGCACACGCACACTCATGCACGTGCATGCGCATGCACGCACCTGAGCACCCCCCGCCCAACCTTTCTAGCGGGGCTTCCTGCTGCCTGTCTGGTGCTGGTGAGTCCAGCTTCCCCCATCCGCGAAGTGAGAGAGGGACCGCGGGGTCCCTTGCTGTGGCC
>NC_048219.1:2997928-3021504 GCF_002007445.2 Ailuropoda melanoleuca | reverse complement strand
TAGTGGGGAGAGGGCGTGGGAAATCAGAGGCCCAGAGAGGACAAGGGATGGGGCTGGGGAGCAGCAGGAAGCAGAGGAAAGAACGCGGAACACCTCTGTTCAAATTCCAACTCAGCCACTAACTTGCTGTGTGACTTTGGAAAAAGCACTTCCCCTCTCTGGGCTTTAGTTTCCACATTTGCAAAATGAGACTAATCACCCAGCCTTGCATTACCAAGAGATCAAGAGCACTCTAGGGAAGGCACTGGGGAGACCAGTCTCTTCTCTCTCTGCAGCTTTCCCACCCTGAGAATCAGGGCTGGGCAACTATCAGAGGACAGGTGGGTGCCACCTGCGAATCTTCTACTCAGCCTGGATGCCCCAGCCCAGCAAACCCCGAAGCTATGAACCTGGTTGTGGCTGTTCGACTTTCTCAAGTCTGGCCCTGGGGTGGGAGCAGGGGCTCTGCCCGTCTCTTCCAGCCCTAGACCCTCCATACTGGGACCCCTCCTTGAAATCCTGTTTCTTCTAGTCACCCTCAGGGCATTTCTGGGGATCCAGACAGCCATGCTACTGGAAAAGACCAGTGACATTCATTCATCCATCCATTCATTTGTTATCAATCAGTTGGTCAGTCAACAGACACTCATCCAGCATTTACCATGTGGCAACCCCATGTTAGGCACAGGAGATCAGGGATGTATCAATTCTTTAGCAGATATCAAGCACCTCCTTTGTTTCAGGCTCTATGTCTGGCACTGAGGACTCAGCCGCTGCTGAGGACAAAGTGACTGATTGATTGACTTAATGTTTAGAGATGACTGCCATGTGCTCAAGGCTGGGTGCCAAAAAGATATTGAGGTCCTACTCTGTGCCAAGGACTATGATGGGTATAGGGAACAAAGAGCCACTTGCTCCCTAAACACCAGCTCTGAACAAGGCACCACACACCTGGGAGAACAGTGGCTGGTGTTTTGCATGCGGACGTGAAACCCAGCGTTCTCCCCGTGGCTAATGAATCACTGGGCTCATAAGAGAAGTGCGAACAGACCCCCTTGTCCATGAATTTGCTAATTGAGCTCCTCGAACTCAGACATTAACCTGCATTACCATAAATACTGCGGAGAACAGCCATTCACAAGTGATGCTCAGTGGTAATGGAGAAAATCAGTAGAGGAATAAGGCTGAAATGGAATCATAAAACCTTATTTTCACCATTAATTTGAACCTAGTCTTCCCCAAATACCTTTTGATAGATCTTTCTGTAAGACTCTAAGGCTGGAGAGAGGAGGGTGGGGCTGAACGAAGGGGAGGCTGTGCCATGGAGGCTGGGGGCTGGGCTGGGGCCGGAGGGCTGGAGGGGGGTCCTGGCTCACTGGCTGCCTGCTCTGCCTCACTGGGGGCAGCCAGCCCTGGTTCAGGACCAAGCAAGGTGGCTTTTGGTGAAGAGTAAACCCAGCTCCACACATGGAGAAAAGTGGGGATGGGGAATAACAGGGTGAATAGGCAGGCAGACAGATAGGAAGGCAGGACAGACTGACCGCCAGGTAGACAGAGGGAAACACACAAACTCAAAGACAGATGGACAGCCAGGCTGACCAGTAAAAGGATAGTTAACAGACAGACTGACAGACAGTTGTGATGACAGACAGCAGGTAGACTGAGAAACAGGAGGCCAATCTGTCCATTGGGAGGACAGACAGACTTAATGGGAAAACAGAAAAGAAGACCAACAGAAAGACAGACTGACAGCCAGTCTAACCCACAAGGAACCTGACAACTGACAGGCAGACTGACAGGATCACAGGCAGACAGACAGGCATAGGGATGGTCCAGGAAGCAGATCAAAGGAGAGGCAGGCAGCCAGTTTACCCATTGAGAGGATGGATGGACAGATGGATGGACGGGGAAGAGAAACTGGAGCTGCGGTAGAGGCTGGGGTCACTGAGGTTCCCTAGGTGTGCCTGGGGGGAGGGAGGAAGAGTGAGGAAGAGGCCTGGTGGAGGCCTTCACATTGCGTGTCAAGCCCCTTGCATGAGGGAGACTGGCGTGCGGGGTTCTCCCCTGGGCCCCAGGCTTCCAGGCTTCTTCCCCGCCTTCTCCTCCTCACAGCCACATGCATTGTCTTGCACGCAATGCAGAGAGGCTCAGAGCTGCTGCTGAGGGCTGCTCCATGGTTGGGGAGTGGGGGAAGCTCCTGGACCCCTCTGTGGGTCACCTGTGCCAGGTGTCTGTGGGGGGGGGTTCAGACCCAGTGAAAAGTCCTAGCCCTGAGAACATGGGGTGTGGGAAGGCTTGGAGGCAGCCTCTGCCCTGCTACTCCTCTGCCCCATTTGCACCCTGTAACCCAGGCCACAGCTCTATGTGGTCGGTTCTGCTGTTGTCCCATTTCACAGAGTAGCCAACAGGGGCTCAGAGAGGGGCAGTGCTCAGACCAAGGGCTCACAGCATGAAGGTGATGGGATCTTTCCTTCTGGGAGGCAGGCTGCCTACAGGAAGCCCATGTGTGCCCTGCTCCCCTGTGGTTGGTCAGTGGTCTTGTGGCTACGCAGTGAGTCTGTTGGACCCTGGGATTCACCATAGGAAACCTACTAGTCCTCAGATGCCAGCCCCATCGTCCAGGATCAGCTTTTCCAGTGATCGAGATGCTTTGGTCTCCATCTGAGGCACTCTCACCTGTCTCAGCTGCAAAGTCAGGCCAGGCAAATTCCCAATAACTGGGGCCTGGTCCAGCAGAATCTCTGTTGTTTGTCCCCTTTACCCCTGGTGACATGGCTGGTGGAGAGAAAGTGGGGGCTTCCCTAAGGCGTGTCCTGCTCCTCCAAGAATGGACCTCAACTCCGACCATCTTGATTTTCACCCATGTCTTTTTTTGGTCATTAACACTCAGGATGGGAAATGCTTCCATTCAGCAACACAATGATAGTAGTGGTAGTACAGAAGTCATAGCATTGCTAGGACTAGTAGTAGCAGCACTATTACTACTAGCAGCAGCAGCATTACTACTAGTACTAATAGCAGCAATAGTATTACTACTAGTATTAGAAGCATTACTACAACTGGTAGTAGTGGCTGCAGCAGTGTTGCGGCTACCACCACTCCAGCAGCAGCAGTAACAGTAATGACCATTTGTTGAGTGTTAACCAAGAGAAGATAAACTCTGTTGCAAGCCCTCGATGTATGAGCTCACCTCACAATGGCTCTGTGAGGCGGGCATCTTCCTCATTTTACTGGAGGAGAAGCCAAAGCTTACGTGGCTTCTCTAAGATCTCAGGGAAAGAGGCAGAGCCAGGATCTAGACTCTGGTCTGATCCAAAGTCTGGGCTTGTTTTGCTGCCCCGGGCTGTCTGGGAGATGCAGCTGGAGGTCGGTGGAGCTTCTGAGAGCTGTGGCTGGGCCGTGGGGAGCACAGGAGGTGGGGAAGGTGGTGGCAGATGGTGGGGCAGGGCGGGTCGGAGAACCTGCAGAGCCGGGAGGCCTGGTGACTTGCAGGTGGCTTCCTCCACTGCCCTGGGTTACTGCGGGTGAGAAACACTCTCCCATTCCTCATGAAAGAAACATCAGTGTTAATCGGATCAGGACCCACACTCTGGGCTGGGTGCCTCATCCATTTTTAATTTATTTTTTCCTTAAAACTCAACCCAAGGGGAGGAGGAGGGGAAGGAGCTGAGAGAAGGCTGCAGGGAGACATGAGGGAGAAGGTAGGAATTCTACACCTTCTGGATTGGTCAGGTTAACAGCACACAGAATCACATGCCTGGGTATTATTTCAGCCCAATTACTTGCCAGCCACGTGACCATGAACAAGTCACTTCCCTTCTCTGGGCCAGTTTCCTTATCTGTAACATGGGGCTAATGATATATATGCCCCTGCATTGTGGCAGCCATGTGATAGGTGTTCAGTAAATGGTAGCCATTGTGCCTAAGGACTGGTCTGCTGTCATGAAGACCCTAAAAAAACTGCATGTTTTATCTTTCTCACTTTTGGGAAGCTCCTCTCTTCCTGAAGTCTCCAGCGTCTGGTCCCAGGAAGAGCTAGCCTGAGTCTCTTTCCCAGGACAGTCCCTCCAGGATCTGAAGCTAGTGATTGGTGACACTCCCCTTGCTAAGACTCCCAGATCACCTCCATCATGGTATACTCCCATGGACACACTCAAGAGCCTGTTATTTTTCCTTCAGCTCAGTCCAGCAAATATCACTAAACCAGGACCTGGGCTGTATCAACCATATCCAGCCTTTGAGAAGCTCCGTGAAGATTGTTCAGGCAAGAAAAGAGGCAAGGCTCTAGATGTGACAGGCCAGGATGGTGCATGACAGGAAAATCACCTCCCCTGATCATGACTCTGTGCTTCCAATAATTCAGCTTCAGGTCCTCCCAAAGTCCAGGGGTGACCCCAGATCAGGCCTTGGAGGCAGATGCTGGCCGTGCAGCATCAGCACCAAGGACAGTTTCATACCATTGTGGGGCTGCAAGACTTTCCCCCTGGATTTGAAGCTCAAGGGAGTCTGGGGAAGATGACTACCTAGTCCTTGAAGAGTTGGTTATAGGCTGAAAAACAGTATCATCTGGTCACAGGGTGGAAGTGCTGAATAACTGTTGAATGAATAATTGGTTGTCTTCATTCAGACAGGACAAGAGGGAAAATTATGAAGCAAAAGCTTAGAAAATTAGGAGACCTTGGGGGAAGCAATTTGGACCTGAAGTTGCAGGTAAGAGTCTTAACTTGTCTGAACCTCAGTTTCTCCAGCTGTGAAAGGATGGGAAGAAGAATGGATACACACACACACACACACACACACACACACACACACACACGTAATCCTTCTGAGGCTGGACTTTTTTTTTTTTTTTAAGATTTATTTATTTGACAGAAAGAGAGAGCACACACAAGCAGGGGGAGCAGCAGGCAGAGGAAGAGGGAGAAGCAGGTTCCCTGATCCATGGAAGAGGGAGCCCGATGTGGGGCTCGATCCCAGGGTCCTGGGATCATGACCTGAGCAGAAGGCAGACGTTTAACTGACTGAACCACCCAGGCACCCTGCGGCTTGACCTTTCTTAAGGATAGAGCCAGGAGTGCCTGCCTGGCCTGGGAGGGCTGCTGGGAGGATCTCAGGGTTAAGCAGGACTCTGGGGCTCTGCTGTGTATCTGCACTTGAAAGTTCCATGTCCAGAATGTTGTCTTGAGGATCCTTACTTTGAGGCACAATGACTCCTACTTTGAGCATCTTGACAGACATTCAGTTCTGTCACTGGGAGAGAGACTGGGGGAGGGAGGGAATCAGAGGTGACCATCTGGGCTTGGCACACACACACATACACACATGCTCCTACCTGCGTCTACACAGAGGCGCACCATTCATCTACTCAGTCACACACTGGTTGGTGTTAGTCACGGAAATGCCTGTGCCCTTCACATACACACATACCGTCATATATACAGTAACATACGTACACCAATCAGGCACATTTGTGTGTTTCATGTATGTTAGTCACTGAATTCTACATGCAAAAGCACATGCAGTAATGTCAGCCCCCCTCACCTTCATGGGATATGCTTACCCATCACAGTCATATTCACACAGACACAGGTACATACAATCACATGCCAAGTCATACACACACCTGGAGATAACGTCACACGTGCCCTTTTGTATAGTCTCATGCCACCAAATGCACAAAAAGGTCCACACAACCCCTTGTGGTCATCCGCTTACACTGAAGCACAAATCGGCAGCAATGCACCCTACCCCACTACTCCATCACTCATCCCTTTGGCCTGTGGGTCTCAGATGCTTTCCCCCAGAAGCAACTGTCCAGAAGACAGATACAGGTGTGAACTGCTGGGTGATTCCTGAGCTTAGGACACAGCTGACGTCCTTAACCACTGCCTTCAGCACACCCCACCATAAGTGCTCCCCAGGGAGTCAGGCTGACATGCATTCAAATCCTGATCCACCACTCACCAGCTGTGTAACATGGAGCATGTTACATAACCTCTTGATGCCTCAGTTTCCTTACTAATGAAAGGGGGATAGTAATAGTAACACTCTCATAAGGTTGCTGTGGGGACTGGAAAGTGTAATGCATGGAGAGCACTTGTCACTGGGTCTGGTACATGACAGAAGTGCAGTAAATAGTGATTCGTTATTATTAATAACAGTAAGCCACCCACATAGGCTCCCATTACATGCCACACAGACAGCCTTTTCTTCACGGTCTCTTTCACAGGAGTATATGTTTGTGTTGGGGGGGCAGTAATTACATTCAGCATCCAAAAAGAGTGTCAGCATAGGGAAGGAGGGGGCTGCACCTGGACTCCTCTCCCCTCACTGCCCTGTTCTCAGCCCTTGGGTCACCTTGACCATGCCTCCTCTTGAACTTTTCTCCTGATGGTTCCAGACCCTTCATCTGAGTCTCTACATTTACCCAACGTCCCCAGGCCCCCTTCTCCTTCCCTTGGGTTCCTACCATATCAAAGCAGCAAGGCGGATTTCTGGTTTATTTTGGTTAATTTTACGTTTGATACTGGACCCCTCATTTTTGGTATTCAGAGAGAGGCTCTTGCACTAATCTGCCCACTCTAAATGCTCATCACATTTCTCTTAAAGCCACAGGAGCTCCCCCCAGTCCCATCTTTTATTCATCACCTTCCACCGGCCCCAACACAGGAGACATGGAAATGCGAACTCTCCGAGGACTGTGAATTTCACACCAGCAGCTGACCCTTCCCCAGCAGCCTAGGGTTGGGGAGGTGGAGGTGTACCTAATGAATGGGGTGCCTGGGCAATGGGGATGGAATGTGACAGGTGGTGGCCCATGGGCCCAGGTCATCACCCCCTGGGTGAAGCAAGAGATAGAGGGGACTGTCCTGGGTTCTGGAGCTCTCCACCCCTTCCCACTTCTAAAACCTCACCCACACTCACCAACAGCCTTGCCCTTACACCATCCCAAAGCCACCCAGCCACCCTCCTTCTGCTATAGTGACAAGCACCGGGCACTGTCCCTCTGTCTTACCTTCATATTGTCCTCTAAACCTCATGACAAGCCTGTGCAGTGCGTGTAAGCACTGACCTCAGATTGCAGGTGATAAGTGAGGAAATGAGGCTCAAAGAAGCAATTGACATGCTCAGAGTCACATGGAAGGGAAGGAAGAAGAAACTGACCCCACAACAGGACGGATACCCAGGTCCCCAGGAAGGGTTATTTGCCTGTGCCTTTGTTGGTCACTGAATCCTTACCGTGAGCCAGACCTTGGCTGGGCACTGGAGTTCTTGAGCTAAATAGGGGCAGTTTTGACTTTAATTGGTCCACAGTGAAGGTGGGAGATCTATCACAGTGCAATATAAGTGCTTTTAATGAGGAGGCCTGGTCTGTGGGATCTCAGAGAAGGGAGAAACCCAAACCTAAATTAGGGAGAGGCCCCAGAGAGAGACTGAGAGCTGAAACATGAGTAGGAATTACACAGGGTGGGAAGGGAGAGGAGGAACATTCCTCTAGTGGAAAACGCTTATGGCGCAGTCATGGGAGAGGGCCAAGAGTATTTATGGGTCTGCAGGCACTTCTTCCTGGCTGGAAGTTCCTCTGTAGGTTTGTTGGGGAGTAAGAGCAGGGGATGAGGCAAGAGACATGGGTGGCACCAGGTTAGAAAGTTTCGCTTGGTGTCTTGGATTACGCTATCTTTCTATACTTCCTCCAACCCCCAACCATATTATCTATTCTCCCCTCCCAGTGAGCCCCCTCATAGGGGTGGGAAGGTTTGGCTGTCTTTGCCCACACTGGGGGCTCAGAGAATTGTACTTCCAGGGGGCTTTTGTGTTTTCTCAGGGAAGTCCAAAGACAGCAAGTCTTGCTTCAAAGAGATGAGGTCCTAATGGTGAAAATCTAGGCATCATGTTTGATTAAAAGCTAAAGCATCCATCTGCCTGAGGATTTCCTGTTGCTCCTCAAACCACTCCTCCGGGAATTTGTTTCCCTTCTGCAGGCGGTGCCTCGAAGGGCACTCAAGAACCAGGTGGTGGAAGAGTGTGGTGAAAGTGCTGCTTTGTGGGAGGGCTTTCTTTCAATGCTAACTATAAGAAATTAGGTGGAGAATTTCATACCCAGAGTATGCCTCTGATGCTGTGTAAACTTGGGTGCACCCTCTTGCCTCTCTGGGTAAGGCTGGGTTTCTTTATTTAAGAAAAAAGAAGCATGTGGAGAATGACCAATCTGATTCCCTTAAAGCCCTCTAATCCTATAATAAAAGTAAAGGGGCTGTGCATGGGTGGCTCAGTCAGTTGGGCGTCTAACTCTTGTTATGGGTTCAGGTCATGATCTCAGGGTTGTGGGAATGAGCCCTGTGTTGGGCTCCATGTGAGCACGGAGTCCACTTGCGATTCTCTCTCTCCCTCTGCCCCTCACACGTGTGTGTGTGTGTGTGTGTGTGTGTGTCTCAAATAAATAAATTAATTAAAAAATCTTTTTAAAAAAGAGCGAAGGGACTTATTCCAGCATTCTATGAATTCTATGATCTTGTGATTTGGCTTCTTTGTTTTTTCCAGCTTGTGAGCATCTTGAGAGCAAGAATTATCTTATTTATTCTAGAATTCATATCCCTAGCCAAGCACAGGGCCTGTCACAGGACAGGTGCTCAGAAGATATACATTCATTTGTTCAACAAATATCCGTTGCACATGAATGAGGGCCATCGATTTGCTGTGTGCTGTGGGTAAAGCACTGAGTAAATTAGATAGAGTACCTGCTTTTTTCAGACCGTACTGAATTATGGGAGCAGAAAAGAAACAAATAAGTTAATGATAGAAAAATCCAACTGGTTGTAAATGCTACAAATACAGTAATATTGGGTAACATGGTAGAGAGTGACTCAGGTGGGAGGTGGTCACATTTGGGCTGAACCTTTTGCAGACATGAAAGAACATCCCAGGCGGAAGGAGGAACTAATGCTGAGGCCTGGCACGTTCCAGAAATAAAAGGAAAGGCATGAGTGAGGGAGAGGATGGTTGGAGGCAGGTCAGAGAGGCCAGCAGGAGCTGATCATGTGGGATGTTGTAGGCCAGGTGAGGACTTCAGATGTTACTACAAACTTGATAGGAAACTTTTGGAGGGTTATAATTAGGAAAGTGGCATGCTCTGGTTTTTAAAAGCTCCCTTCAGCCGCTTGCTGAGAATGCATTACAGGATGGGGGGTGTGAGAGTAAGCAGGGAGACCGGTGAGGAAGCTCCCGCAGAGGGGGCGGGGCAGATGGAGATAAACGGTTACATTTGGAACACAGTTTGGAGAGAGAGCTGACAAGAAATTTGTTGCAGCACACCCACGAGCTCCCGCCATTGGGATTCAGCACCGCGGACAGCGCAAGCCTCTCAGGTTCCCCCCAGAAAGCCTGATTCCGTTTCTCGAGAAACACTGAGCTTCCTGAGGGCAGCTCTCAGAACTCCTTCCTCTTTTGTGGTTTTTAAACATCTTTATTTTTAATTATAAAACATTTCAATATACGGAAAACCCATAAAGTAACAGATGCAGATGTGCCCCCCAAGATTAAATGGGTGTTACCATTTTGCCATATTTGCCTCACAGCCCTCTCTTTTTAAAAAGGAAAATAAATAAAATGCAGTCAATCCCACTCGATACTCCTTGCCTTTCTTCCCCAGAGTTCACTGAGCTGAAGCCGGTGTTTTTCTGTCTCAGGCATTTTTTTGTATTGTCATTACTGAGTTACGCATCCAAAACCTGTAATTCTATTGTGACATATATTTTCAAAGTTTACATAAATGGTATAATACTGTACATAATCCTTTGTCGTTTATTTTTTTCCCTCCATATTATGTCATGGAGACTTATCCCTATTGGTACATGTTGATCTAGTTTGTTCATTTTAACTGTGATAGATGATTTCATTGTATTTGTAAAGCAGCTTATTTTCCTGTTCCCCTGCTGAGAGCAGTTAGGCTGCTCCTCATTTTTCTATTACATACGAAGGCGCAGTCAATATCCTTGGACATGTATCCTTTTGCATGTGAGTATGAGTTTCTCTAGGATGCATAGAAAACACTGTGGGTGACCTGCCCAGTTTCCTTTGACCTGCAGATGCACTCATCCCGCAGCTGCTGTAAGTGTTGGCTGCTAAGAGCCCATAGCTGCTCTCTTCCTAGGAACCTCCTCCCCCAGGAAGATACACTGTACAGCACCACCTACCCTCCCGCAATGGGGCAGGCAGCCTGTGGGCAACCGATGACTGACAAGGGTCCAAGTCTGGCCCCCTTGTCAAAGCAGATCAGCTCTGGTGCTATTAATGCTCCAGAGCTCCCCGTGGCATCAGATTGAAGCTGATCTCCAACAAGAACACAGCGTTGCCTAGCATTCCCTCCCACCCTATCTGCCTTCCCCTCTCTCTTTCACCTGGGCGCTCTCCCTCAATAAATCACCTGCACAAGAAACTCAGGCGCTACTTAGGGAACTTACTCTAAGACAAACCCAGTAAGGTGGAGCAGCTTGGTCTTAGATTTGCACATCTTAAAATTTACTAAGTGTTTCCAAATTGCTCTCCAAAGCAGTTGCACCAATTTACATTCCCCCTAGTGGTTTATAAACATTCTTATTCCCCTAACACCTTCATCAATGCCGGCATTATAGACTAAGTTTCCAATCAACTTGGTGTAATACCGATCTCATTTTAATTTGCATTTCCGTGTTTATTCGTGATGTTGAGAATCTCTTTTATAACTTTATTGGCCATTCAAATTTCTTCTTCTGTTATTTGTCTCTGAATCTTTTGCCCACTTTCCTATGCTTTAGAATGATGTGGTAAATTGATTCTTTGAAGTTTAAAAAATTATTTTGGAAACTAATTCTCTCTCAGTTGATTACACAGCTTGCAAATATCCTCCCAGCGATGGCTCTAACAAATCTATTTTTTTTGCCATGTTGAAGCTTTCAATTTGATTGAAATAGGTTTATCATTGTTTTCCTTTAGCATTTGTGCTTTTTTGTATCTTGCTTATTTTCTGCTCTAAGTTCATAAAGTTATCTTCCAGTTTCTTTTATAGTCACCTTTTTACATTTAAACCTTAATCAACCTGGAATTTATTTTGTGAATGGTATAAACAGGGATCCAATTTTGTCTTTTTCTATGGGGGTATTTAATTGTCCTAATATCACCGATTAACTAGACCATCCTTTGCCCCTTGTCATGTTTCAAACTCTCATATACATTTGGATCCATCCCTAGGCATTATTATTCTCTGTTCTTTTTATCTGTTTCCGTATTCCCAGAACCAAATAAAACTATCTTAATTATTTGAGCTTTATAGTAATTATTGACATCTGGTAGAGTGAGGTTCCCTTCCTCTTCCTCTTCTTTCTTCTTCGAAATTGTCCTGGCTATTCTAGGTTATTGTTCCTTATACATTTTGGGATGACCTTGTCAATTTGCAGAGAAAACTCCACTGCAAATTTTATTGGAAATACAATGCATAGATTAAATTGGAGGGGACTAGCTGACTTTATGAGAGTGAGGCTTCCTAGACAGGAGCCCACTTGTTTCTTCTCCAGGTGTTATTCTTCCTCTTCTCTGCATCCATCCTCACACAGGGAGCCTCCAAATCCTTCTCATCCTTCAATGCCCAGCTGAATGCTTCCTCCTCCAGGAAGTCCTTGGTGACAGCCCGGGCCCTCCAGGCTTTCTCTCCTTTGATCTCCTCTAATCCTTCAGTGTGCCCCATTTCCTGGACACTTAGCGTAGTGGTCTGACTGGGGAGCCACTTATGTGCATGCCATAGCTCCACCTAGTTCGGCTTCTGAAGGGTCTGCCTTCATCTTTGTAGCCCCCAGTGTCACCCCGCCCATAGTGTGTCCTCCATAGACTGATGATTCCTTCCCTTCGGGAAGGAGGTGTGTGGTAACAGGTTCTTCCTCATAGGACGTGGCTAGTCCCATGGGGAGGAGGCCTGGAGCAGAGTTTAGAGTTTCGGGAGATACGCACCTGGCTAGAAATCACACAGTTCTAGCTTTACGTGGTCATTCTGCCACGTGGGACACTGGCCTCTCTGAGCATGCCTGTGCCCAACTGTAAGATGGAGACAGTATTACCAATCTCATAGGGCTGCTGGGATTATTAGTGAGACAATGAAGGAAACACAGTAAAATGTTTTCTCCCTGGTCTAGGTCTCCAGTCGGAGGGAGGTGCAGGAATGAAAACCCTTCCCTCAGCTCGAGGAGCTCTGGAGATCATTTGCTTGCTCAGCAATAGGACCCCCAGGGGCATCTTCCCCAAATGGACATACTCAGGCTCTGCTCTCCCTCTGATGCCACCGCCCTGGGTCCTGCTGCTGTCCCCTCTCCCGGAACAGAGTTGGTCCTCAGCCTCTGACGTCACTATAGCAGGTGCTTGCACCCCTTCTCTGCCCACGGCACCCAGGTCTCTCTACGGACCCATTAGTCCCAGGGAAATTGTTTCTTCCTCGTGTGTTCCTCCCCCAGAGGATCTCTTTCTTCCACAAGAGAACTTGAGGCAAGGGCAAGGCCCGCTTGCAAGCATTCGTGATCCAGTGTTAAGCACCATCTGCACATCTTGAAAGAGAGAATTTGGGGCCTGTGGGGGTGCTTCCTACCAAAGCATGGGCTTTGGAGTTGGAAAAACCAGAGTTCTGGCTCAGCACCCCCCAAACTTGACTTTAGGCAAGTTGGCCTCTGTAAGACTCAGCCTCCCCATATATAAAATGGGTGCATGAATCCTACCTCCTGGGATAGGCAAGAAGACCAGAGCAGGAAAAATGTATGGAATGCATACAGTAGGTGCAGAGCATAAGGCTGTTCTTCCTTATCAGGTGATGTCGAGGTTGAAAGGATGCAAAAAAAAAATGGGGGACATGGGCAAAGATGAGGCAGAATTTATTCTCATTGTGGACAAATTCAAGACTCAGGATGAAGACCACAGAGAAGCAGATCCCTGGGACCCCAAGGGTACCTCACACCCAGGGCAGGGGCCACACTTTTGCAAGTGCCGGGCCCACCGTGTCCACCCTGACTGTGAGGATCAGAGCCCAGGAACTGGGTGAGAGTGGGGTGGGGGTGGGAGGAAGACAGGGTCCTCCCCGGATAGTGACCTGACCATGTTTCCGACTTCCATAGGAAGGAAGAACAGCTCGGCTATATAGTAATATAATATATAGAGGTGTAGAGAGCTGGCCGCGGCACCTAGGCGGGGCTGAGACTCCCCAAATTATTGCAGGAGGAAGGGGGGGCTCAGTGCTGGTGTCTCTGCGGAACAGCTGTGCTGGCTAGGGGGAAGGCTGGGCAGGGGGTGGGGAGCTGGGTTGCCCCTCCCTCTGGGGCCGGCAGGGGGCACAAGGCATCCTGCCCAGTGGGATTCCTTGGGCCCTGCCTGCCAAGCTTCCCTTGGGATGGTGCTTTCTCACCCTGGGTGCTTTTTATGTGCTTTGAAGACCATTTTTGCATTGTCAGGAGTGAGGAAAAAATATCCTGGCATGGTAGAAAAAAGATATCTACATACCCTGGTGGGCCATAAAGGGGAGGGTCAGTCTCGGGGCGGGGGAGCTTCCGAAGCCCCCTCTCACCCACAGCTGTCAGTGTGGGATGGTGTGTGGGGGAAAGAGCCCTGGGCTGGGAGGCAGGCGGCCTCAGCTCCGAAACTTGGTTGCTGTGTGACCTTGGACTAGGCACACGCCCTCTCTAGGCCTTGGTCTCCCCAGGTGGTGCAAGAGGGGGTGGACATGCGGCTGAAAAGCTGGGATCTTATGGTCCCTGCTCTTAGGATTGAGACGGGAGGGATGCAGGCCAGGGCCGGGCAGTGAGGTTGGCAGAGGCTCTTCAAGTGAGGAACCCTGGGCCTTGGAGGGGCACGGGTGCCCAGAGGGACGTGCACGGCCCTGGCCCCTGGCCAGGCAGCCGAGTCCAGCTGAGGATATCTAGTGTCCTCTGCAGCGATGTCTACGCAGCAGGCGGCCAGAGGGGCTGGCCGGGAACCCTGTTTTCCTGTGGAAGCAGCAGTGGGAGCCAGGTGGAGGCTGCAGGTGGCCCCGCACCTGCTAGAGGGAGGGCTCAAACCTGAGATAGAGCCGGGGAAGGCTCACCCCGGCGGAGGCGGCCGGGGGGGGTGGGCTGGTGCTGGTGCAGTTCCAAAGCGGCCCCTCATTCCAGCCTCCGGGTGTGGGGGGAGGTGGGCATGAGCCTCTCCCTGGTCCCTGCGGGTGCTGGGGCCTGGGCCCATATTCAGTGGGCAGCGTCACACCAAGGTCTGTGCTCTCAGGCCTGTGACACCCGTCCTCATTCGTGACACGCCACCCACGGTCACGCACGTATGCCCCCCGCCGTAATGGAAAAGCATGCACGCCAGAAACACACATCCGTGCTCGGACCTGATGGGTGGACACGCACACATGATCACAAATGTTCACAAAGCCTCCCACACCCCATGAAAACACATCCCTACAGTATATGAACACATGCACGCACACACGCACACACGGAGGCAGGGGAGTGATGTCTCTGTCAGGCTCTGTGTCACTGAGGCCCCAGCCTCTGGGAAGAGAAGCCCCTCCGCCCTGGGGGCAGATGTCCCGGCCGTGCTGGGCACCGAGCGCCCCTTCCCAGGCAGCCTGACCCCGACAAGTCCAGGTCCTGCGGTGGAGCTCTTGGCCTCCCTGGCACCTGAGAGGAGGGACGGAGGCTTGGGGGGCTGCCTGACCCCCGGCCAACACTGCAAGTCCTCTGACGGCTGACAGGACCCCGGTCTGCTTTAGCTGCTGCCCAGGCCCTGCTGGCTTTGGGTCAGAGGTGCCGGTGGGGCCCCTGGGTGCTCGTCAGCTGGGCCCTCATGGTCTGGATGCTGCCCAGGATCTTCTTCTGGTGGCCCATGAGGGTGATGCCCAGGGCACGCACGTCCCTGTGAAGGAAGGGTGATGCTGACCAGGTCGGCCCGGGAGGCCGGGAACCATGACAGGGGCAGAGCCATCCCCTGGAGCTTCCGACCTCCTCCGTGGTCCTGCCTCTGCTCCCCTGCCCTCCTCCCGTCCCCACCCACACAGGTGCCGCCCGACCCTTCACTCACTGAGCATTCATACGCAGCACCATGCCCAGGGAGGAGTACCCGCCGGCGGCGAAGTGATCTCGGTAGCGGCCCATGCGGATGGAGTCCAGCCAGTCCCCCACGGTGAGGCCCCCGCCGCCACCCCCGCCCCCACGGAGGTCAAAGCAGCTCTGGGCAAAGGCAGGGGGAGGGCACCTGAGACACAGGGGCCCTTGATAAGTGGCCTGCCAGGGCCTCTGCCCTCCTCAGGGACCCTGGCACTAGCCACCCTCAGCCTCCATGCAGGCTCAGTAGTGGGCAAAGGTTCTGACGATCGAGCCTCCAGGCCTGAGAGGAGGGGGCTGAGGAAAGCTCAGGCAGGATTGAGGTCAGGGGCCCAGGCAGGGCAGGGGTCAGGGGCCCAGGAAGCTCAGCAGTCAGGGGCCCAGGCAGAACAGGGGTCAGGGGCCCAGGCAGGGCAGGGCTTTGGGACCCAGGCTAGGTGTGGTCCAAATGTCAGGGCTGACTCTAAGTCTGGGCCTTATCTGGGGAAATGCCAGGAGGGCCGCTGGACTTGGGCAGAGCTGGGGTGGGCGTCAGGCACCTGTTGACAGTGGCAGTGGCCCTGAGACTCTCAGGGCTCCGGATGAGGGCATCAAGGACGCCGACAATCTGGGAAAAGCGAGGCCGCTGGGCCCTGTCCTTGTGCCAGCAGTCCAGCATGAGCTGGTGCAGGGCGCGGGGGCAGCCCATGGGCGCGGGCAGGCGGTACCCCTCCTCCACGGAGCTGATGACCTGGGGAGGGGGCAAGCACAGTGCTGGGCTGGAGGCCGTCCATCCCGCCGAACCCAGCCCGCCCTACCGCGGCCTCTGCCCAGCTGGGGTCCCGGACTCACATCACGGTTGGTCATGTTCCAGTAGGGCCTCTCCCCGTAGGCCAGCACCTCCCACATGACCACGCCAAAGCTCCACACGTCGCTGGCTGAGGAGAAGGTCCGGAAAGCGATGGCCTCGGGGGCTGTCCAGCGGATGGGGATCTTGCCTCCCTACAAGACACACAGGCGTGCCGAGGCAGGGAGCCGAGCGCTGGGTCAGGCCTGGGAAGCCAGCCGCCCAGGAGCGGAGCCACGGCCTCCACCTTCCTAGAGCCCCTGTTCTGCTCGGGGGAACGGGCACTCACAGCTGCTTTGAAGACTGAGCGGAGGAAGCGTGTGGTGTGCCTGGAACATCGTAGGTGCTCAGTGAGCCAGTCAACAGGCTGACAAGGGACGAAGCCCACGGGATGAGGCTTGCTCATTATCTCCCTGCTCTTCCTTCCTTTCTTTCTTGTTTGTTTCTGTGTTTGTCACAAAATCCTTTCTCTGCGTGAAACCTCGTCAGGATGCTCGCTAGGTGAGACCCCAAGGGAAGGTTCTCACCGAAGCGGGGCCCTGGCCCACTCAGCCTCCTGCCTTGAAGGTGTCCCCCAAGGCTTCTCTCGAGAAGCCCGCATCTCCATGGAACAGGTTCCGCAGACACTAGTGTTTAGCCAATCCTTACAGACAGATGTGGGGAGTGAATTTGTGATTCAGAGAGACACCGACCCTCCCAAAACCTCCCAGAGAGTGAGTGACAGTGGGGCCAGCCCTGGAGTCTCCCCAGGCTACCCAGCACACAGGAAAGGTGGGAAAGAGGGCTCCCCTTTCCCAAAGGGGGAAACCGAGGTGCAGAGAAGAGGTAGGACTTGCCCCCGGTTGAAGGCAAGCCCGACATTTCCAACTTCACTTAACTACATGGGGGGGACCCCTCCCCGGTCCCACTGGAAAGTGGGCGGGGGGGGACCACGCACCGTGGTGGTGTAGGCCGCGTCGGGGTCGTCCTCCAGTACCCGGGAGAGCCCGAAATCAGACACCTTGCACACCAGGTTGCTGTCAACCAGGACGTTGCGGGCGGCCAGGTCGCGGTGGACGTAGCCCAGGTCCGAGAGGTAGCACATGCCGGCGCCCACGCCCCTGAGCATGCCCACCAGCTGCATGATGGTGAGCTGCCCGTCGTGAGTCTGTAGGGGACACGGCTGGGCTTCAGTGAGGCTCTGTGCCGCCTGCAAAGTATCCTCCCTGCTTAAGAAGCACGTTCCCGTTTCAGCTCCTTCCCATGGTCTCATTTACACTCACAGCGACCCTGACAGGGAGGTGGGGCTGTGATGACTTCTCACCCATTTTGCAGAAGGAGACACAGAGGCCCCGAGAGGTGAAGCCCTGCGCCCGAACATGCAGCAAAGAAACGGCAGGGGGGAGGGGCTGGAGGCTAGCCATTTCCACCACACCCGCCATGCCTCCCGGCTGGCTGGACCCTGGGTCTTCACGGAGGCACCCCTCTTAGCCCATGTGCAGGGCAGAGGACCCCGTGCAGCAGAGGGCCCGTCACGTGATGGGGGGCTGCAAGGCAATTTAATGGGCTGATCGTTAAGACCCCTCCCTATACCTCTCTTCCCTTCCCCAGGCGCATTGGGTCCAAGCTCCTGCGGGTGTTTGGAGGTCTCACCTTATCTCCCAGCACCCAGACTGAACTCCCCCCCCAACCCACGGGGAAGGCGGCGTGGGGCACGCACCCGCAGGAAGGCGTCCAGAGAGCCATTCTCCATGTACTCGGTCACGATCATTGCCAGGCGGCCTGGGGAGGGGCAGAGGGAGGGTGTGGCTTTTGGTGGGGGGATCAGGTCTGTTGATTGGAGACCCCAGGAACGTGGCCCCTCTGTGAGCTGCCAGGAGGTGGGCCAGCACTGAGGGCTTCAGGGAGCCTAGGGTTCCCACTGAGGTCTCGGGCTCTGGGCCCCCTCCCCAACCAAGTCATCCAGGGACCTGAACCAGAGGGACAGGGCAGGGGCAGAGCACGGTGATCTGGGGATGGACCCAGACCCAGACTTCCGTCCTGGGGTAGGAGGGAGCCTTCGGGGTGAGGCTGCTCTCGCCTGGCACCTACCACGGGTGACGACACCTTCGAGGCGGATGATATTGGGGTGGTCAAACTGACCCATGATGGATGCCTCACTCAGAAAGTCCCGCCGCTGTCTCTCCGTGTAGCCAGGTTTGAGGGCCTTGATGGCCACGGGCACGTCCCGCTGCCCCGGCACCTGCAACCGCCCGTAGCAGACTTCCCCGGACTCCCCTGTGGACCCCAAGCGGAGCAGGCAGGGAAAGGCTGTGGGACCCTCCTTGCCGCACCTGGACCCCAGCATTCCCCCGCCCCACACAGCATGTGCTCCGTGAGTCCCCTCTCCCCCTGCCCTGGGTGCCCCTCCCCCGGGGAACCCCTCTATGCTGTCCCCACCTTCATAACCCCCAAGGCTCACCAGAGCCGATAATTTTCTCAATGTGGATCCTGGAGGCTTCAATCTCTCGGGTGAAACTGCGGCCCGTCCGGCCTGGTTCCTCATAATTGTGGGGTTCTGCATAGAACTGGGGCTCCAGGATCTTCCCCGGGGGGTGGTGCAGGGGCAGGAAGACAGGTGGGGGTGCTGAGGGGCCAGGAGAGAAGGGCCATCAGTGGGGCTCAGGAAACTTTCTCTCACAGCCTTCCACGGACCTGGGATAGGTCTGGGGTGGGGCGTGGTGGGTAAGGGGCATCCCCGGAAAGCTCAGGTTGTGGTGGCAAACAGTAGGTGCCCAATACATGCTTACCAAGCGAAAATGGGATCTCTATGGAGGAGCTATGGGGTCTCTAGAGGACTTTGGGGTCGCCAGTGAGTTCTGAGCATATCTGTTGTTTTTTTGGGGTCACTTCTAGAGTCTTTAAGGTCTTTCTAAATTGCTCTGGGGTAGAAATATAGCAAAAAAAGTTTTCATCACAAATGCTAATTTTGATTGAAAGTAGTTCTCTAGAAAACTATGTTAAGAAGGGTTCTGAGGCTGCACTCAGCTCAATGAGAATTGGTACCATAATTGATAGTAATGTCGGCCACAGGCACAGACATGAGGTATGGAGGTAGGCGTTCTCCTATTTGCCTCGTTTTCTGGGGTCTCTGCAGGGTCCGGGGAAAGCTCTCTATAGCATGGGTTCTTATCCAAGAGTATATGACACGCTCCCTCCGAAACTGTATGCAGAACTGTGTGAGTGTACAAATGTGTGCATTTCCCCGGGCAGAGGGTTTCTAGCATCCTTGGGGGGTCTGCAAAGCCAGTGAGGGTGAACAACACTCCGCCTCTGAGGTCTCGGGTCTCTGACGTCCTGCTGTCTATCTCTGGGGCTCTCATCTTTTCTGTGGGCACCCTGCCCCTCCCCACCTGTCCCTTCCCCAGACCGGCACTGGCTCCCACCGTGGCCTCTCTGCCGCATGTGCCTGGGCCCCTGCACTCACCCGGCCCGTTCTGATACTGCATCTTCTCCTCGTCCGAGTCCTGGAAGGCCTTGCTGTAGCCGCAGTGCCTGCGGAGGACAGCCCTAGCCTCAGCCCTGACCCCGTTCGGGGACAGATCAGAGCTCCTCCCTTCTAGCTCCTTCCCTTTTTGTGCCAGCTCCTGCCCCTGCAGAGGGGAGCCCCCGCCCTCAGGCTCTCAACCCAGCTGGACGGTGACATCTTTGACAATTACAATTTACAAAGTCAAGTGCACTTGGCCTGCACAGCAGTCTACACAACATAAGTCCCATTTTACATGAACCCCTCCCCCGGGGGTGGGGACAGGAGGCTTCTGGTATCTACGATACTGTGTGACCTTGGCCAGCCCCTTCCCTTCCCTGGGCCCGTGTCTCCATGAACAGGACGATGCTTAGAGGCCTCACTGTCTGGGTTCCCAAGCCCACTCGAGGCACAGTGTCCGTCTCCACCTCCCTCTGGGATGGGGTAGGAGAGAGAACAAGGACTTTAGCTTCGACAGACATGGGTTCCTGCCCCAGTTCTGACATCTACTTGGTGGAAGAGGCTTAACGTCTCTGATGCCAACTAGCTCAAAGTGGGACCAGAATGTCTGCATCACAGGATTAAATGAGGCGGAGGCGGACCTGGCCAGTGGGGGGACGTGGTACCGAGACAGAGAGGGAGAGTCTGGATGACAAGGGGCTTTGGGGCTTGAGTGACCCTGCGAACAGTGGTGCCGTGTCCTGAGTGGGGGGAGACTGTGGGAGGAGCAGATCTGGGGGTGCGCATGGCTAAAACACATCCAAGCGGGGTCTCAGGAGAGAGGTCTGTGCTCGTGACAAATGTCAGCATGACAGTGGGGCTCCTAGCCGTGGGCCCTGATAAGGTCCCTCAGCGTTGGCGGCCCCAGGTGGACATGAAGAGAGGAGGTTCCGGGACAAGTGTGGGGCCCCGCAGCCTCCCGAGGTTGTTTCGAGAAGAGGGGCTGGCAGTGATGGAGAAGGGCAGGGCAGACGGTGGACAGAGAACGGGGTGGGGGGTGTACGGGGCACGGGGGCAAGACAAAAGTGCTCCGCGAGGGAGGAAAGAACAGGTATACCGGGAAGCGAACCCAGCCCCAGGTGGCGGGGTGGGGCTTGGGACAGGCTGGAGACACAGTGGTGCTGCAGAAGAGGGGCTGGGGGTGGCTGGGAACCGGGACCACCCACCTCTTTTTGCAGATAAGCAGAAGCAGGAGCACCACCAGGCCCGTGATGAGCGCCAGGCTGATCCACACAATGGTCCGGGTGTCGTAGCGGGGCCCTAGCGGGGGGGAGAGCAGGGTGGGGGGACCGGCCACTCAGGCCTGGGCATCTGGGGGCTACCCCGGGGGCGGCCCAGTGGGCAGCGTCCTCAGCTGTGAGTCTGCCCTGGGTCAGGTCACAGGCCGCCTCCTCCTTTGCCCCCACCCTCCCCTCGACTAAGCTGCCCCTTCAAGACCTTGCTGCCCCAGGCTTCCTGGCTTCCCACCCTGGTGCCAGCACTTCCTGGGACTGTGTGAGCCCCAGAGAAGCACGAGATATGCCGTCCTGCCTGTGGTTCAAACAGCAGCAAAGCTGAATGTGCTCAGAGATGCACGTTTCAGTCCCAATTACAGGGAGATCCCAGCATTATCTTCAGTTTTCAGACAAGAACACTGGGGCTCAGAGACTCAGGGAACTTACTCAAGGTCACACAGGAGATGGGATGGAGCCAGGCAGGATTCCGAGCCAGGCAGTCTCAATGTGGTATCAGACCTCGGAGCACCTGAGACACACTATCAACTCGGCCTTGAACCTTTCTATCCTAGCACCACCCCCTGGAGGATACCTCTGTATAGAGCACAGAGAGGTCCCCAGGCAGCTGGAGACGGGGGCAGGGCACTCCCAAGCTTGAATGTGCCTCAGAATAACCCTCAGGGGTGATAAAGCCTGAATTGTTGGGGCACCTGAGTGGCTCAGTCAGTTAAGCATCTGACTCTTGATTTTGGCTCAGGTCATGATCTCAGGGTCATGAGACAGAGCCCTGTGTCAGGCTTCGTGGTTCTCCTGGAGTCTGCTTGAGATTCTCTCCCTCTGTCCCTCCCCCTGCGTGTGCGCACTCTCTCTCTAAAATATAATAAATAAATTAATTAATTAATAATAAATAAAATCTTTAAAAATTGTTGGGCCCCCACCCCAGTGTTTCTGATTCAGACGGTCTGGGGTGGGGCCTGAGAATCAGCATTTCCAACACCTCCCAGCCCCTGCTGTGATAACCCCTGTTCTGGAGCCTGAGGGCAGGAAGGGGCTGGGGAAGGGGTGCAGAACTTGTCCCCAGACTGACCAGGTTCAAATCCCGCTGTGCTGAAGGACCTTGGGCAATTCCCTTTACTGTTCTGGTCCTCATTTTCCTCATCTGTGAGATGGAGATGTGCACAACGGCAACTCACTGAGGGTCTCTGGGACAAGCACAGTGATCTTGATGGCAAAGGGCCCGTGATGCCGGCCAGACGCACTGGTTACTCAGTGACAGCCAGGGTCTGGTGGGCTGTCACTGGCTCCGTCACCCTGGACAAGTCACTTCCCTTCTCTGAGCCTCAGTGTTTCACCTGTAAAAACGCCACTCTGGCACAGGCAGCAAGCTCGGCCCGTTCCCTTCCTCCGGCCACCAGGCACCGGCTGGCCCAGCTCTCTTGCCCTCCCTGCTCCCCGTACTCACGGGGTTTCCCGGTCTCCACCTCCATGGCCTGGCTGAAGCGGCCGCAGCCGGCGGATGTGCGGGCTCGGACCTGGAACATGTAGCGGGTGCCAGGCTTGAGGCCCGAGACCGTGGCCCTGGTGGTGACAGCCTTGAGGGTGGAGTAGCTCTGCATCTCCTTGTCCTGCCCGGGACAGGGGTGGTCAGCCCCGGTCCTCCCACCTGGCCCCTCCCCCCTCCTCCCTTGCCCGCTGGTACCTTCTCGTAGTACTTGATCTCATACTCCAGGATGATGCCGTTGGGCTGTTCCGGCTCCTGCCACAGCAGGGAGACGCTGGTCTGCCCAGCCCGCTCCTGACGGATCACCACCACCTGGGACGGGGCTGGGGGATGGAGGCCAGCCTTAGTCAGATGGGAGGATGGGGGATAACGGAGACTGGCCTCTGTCCCAGGGATGCTGGCTTGGGCCGTGCTCACCTTGTCAACTGCCCTGCCCCCGCCCCCCATCTAAGGAGACCCAGCACCCTCCTATCCTCCTAGTAAATCACCGGCTGCCGCTCTGGTCCACCCCCACCCCCACCTAGTCGGCACAGCCTGCCTCTGGTCTAGGATACTGCGGCTGGCTTGACCCAGACGAGGCCCGACTCCCCCAGCTTTCACTGCCTCCTCCTCCTCTCTGGCCAGGCCCATACCCTGCAAGGGTGCTGGACCCCCACCAGCCCCATCAAGGAGACACTCTCACCACCCTGGGGCCCCACCACTGATGTCTCTATCTCCCGGGGCCTGGGGTGGGACAGGCTCTCAGGAGTGCCTGAGGAGGAGGAAGGAGAGGGGAAGAAGAGAAGGAAGCAGCGTCCTCGCTGCCTGGGTTTGGAGGGCAGGATGGCAGCAGCTCTGAAACTCAGGGGAAGGCCATGAGCTGGGTGCGTCTGAGCTCCAGGATTCCTGTGTCACACTAGGGTCACCCGGTTCACCCCTCACTCAGTGACTGGGTCACCCATTCCCTCCCTTCCTCCCTCCCGCATTCAGTGCACCCACCCCCGAGGTGAGTCAGCTGGAAAGTGCCAGCTACAGCCGGCCGCAGCCAGTGTGACTCTCTGCCCCACACCTCCCCTGTCCCGCTATCTGGGTGTCCTCTCTTCCCCCCCTGCTCCTGAAGCTCCCTGGAGGCAGGGGCTGCACATGGTAGGTGCCCAACAAATATTGCTGGATGCCTTCAACATAGAAAATTAAGAAGTCAGTCCAGAGTGAAGTTGGAGGGTGTGGGGCAGGGCCCCCCATCAGCCTGAGAGTCGGGCCTGGGTTTACAAGCCGGCCTTCTCCGGCTCACCGGGACCAACACTGTCTGGGGTGGCACTTTCCCCAACCAGAAAGGGAAGCCCGCAGCACCGCCCCGGGAGGAGGTGAGGGTCAGCTAAGACCATTGTTCGAGAGGAACACACACCAGTGCCAGCAATACGTGCGTGCCCCAAAAAACAGAGAACGTCCAAGGCAAGAGGTGCTGTGTGAGGGGAGCAGACACAAAGGGGTACCAGACCACAGA
>NC_048219.1:2985601-2997873 GCF_002007445.2 Ailuropoda melanoleuca | reverse complement strand
CCTCACTGAGGGTCTCTGGGACAAGCACAGTGATCTTGATGGCAAAGGGCCCGTGATGCCGGCCAGACGCACTGGTTACTCAGTGACAGCCAGGGTCTGGTGGGCTGTCACTGGCTCCGTCACCCTGGACAAGTCACTTCCCTTCTCTGAGCCTCAGTGTTTCACCTGTAAAAACGCCACTCTGGCACAGGCAGCAAGCTCGGCCCGTTCCCTTCCTCCGGCCACCAGGCACCGGCTGGCCCAGCTCCCTTGCCCTCCCTGCTCCCCGTACTCACGGGGTTTCCCAGTCTCCACCTCCATGGCCTGGCTGAAGCGGCCGCAGCCGGCGGACGTGCGGGCTCGGACCTGGAACATGTAGCGGGTGCCAGGCTTGAGGCCCGAGACCGTGGCCCTGGTGGTGACAGCCTTGAGGGTGGAGTAGCTCTGCATCTCCTTGTCCTGCCCGGGACAGGGGTGGTCAGCCCCGGTCCTCCCACCTGGCCCCTCCCCCCTCCTCCCTTGCCCGCTGGTACCTTCTCGTAGTACTTGATCTCATACTCCAGGATGATGCCGTTGGGCTGTTCCGGCTCCTGCCACAGCAGGGAGACGCTGGTCTGCCCAGCCCGCTCCTGACGGATCACCACCACCTGGGACGGGGCTGGGGGATGGAGGCCAGCCTTAGTCAGATGGGAGGATGGGGGATAACGGAGACTGGCCTCTGTCCCAGGGATGCTGGCTTGGGCCGTGCTCACCTTGTCAACTGCCCTGCCCCCGCCCCCCATCTAAGGAGACCCAGCACCCTCCTATCCTCCTAGTAAATCACCGGCTGCCGCTCTGGTCCACCCCCACCCCCACCTAGTCGGCACAGCCTGCCTCTGGTCTAGGATACTGCGGCTGGCTTGACCCAGACGAGGCCCGACTCCCCCAGCTTTCACTGCCTCCTCCTCCTCTCTGGCCAGGCCCATACCCTGCAAGGGTGCTGGACCCCCACCAGCCCCATCAAGGAGACACTCTCACCACCCTGGGGCCCCACCACTGATGTCTCTATCTCCCGGGGCCTGGGGTGGGACAGGCTCTCAGGAGTGCCTGAGGAGGAGGAAGGAGAGGGGAAGAAGAGAAGGAAGCAGCGTCCTCGCTGCCTGGGTTTGGAGGGCAGGATGGCAGCAGCTCTGAAACTCAGGGGAAGGCCATGAGCTGGGTGCGTCTGAGCTCCAGGATTCCTGTGTCACACTAGGGTCACCCGGTTCACCCCTCACTCAGTGACTGGGTCACCCATTCCCTCCCTTCCTCCCTCCCGCATTCAGTGCACCCACCCCCGAGGTGAGTCAGCTGGAAAGTGCCAGCTACAGCCGGCCGCAGCCAGTGTGACTCTCTGCCCCACACCTCCCCTGTCCCGCTATCTGGGTGTCCTCTCTTCCCCCCCTGCTCCTGAAGCTCCCTGGAGGCAGGGGCTGCACATGGTAGGTGCCCAACAAATATTGCTGGATGCCTTCAACATAGAAAATTAAGAAGTCAGTCCAGAGTGAAGTTGGAGGGTGTGGGGCAGGGCCCCCCATCAGCCTGAGAGTCGGGCCTGGGTTTACAAGCCGGCCTTCTCCGGCTCGCCGGGACCAACACTGTCTGGGGTGGCACTTTCCCCAACCAGAAAGGGAAGCCCGCAGCACCGCCTGCCGGGAGGAGGTGAGGGTCAGCTAAGACCATTGTTCGAGAGGAACACACACCAGTGCCAGCAATACGTGCGTGCCCCAAAAAACAGAGAACGTCCAAGGCAAGAGGTGCTGTGTGAGGGGAGCAGACACAAAGGGGTACCAGACCACAGAGGTGGGAGGGAAACAGGGTGGGGGCACCAGAAAGGCTCCAAAGAGGAGATGGCTGTAGAGAAGAGGGAGGGAGAGGAGGAGAGAGGAGGGGGCCAGCTGTCCCTGAGGCCAGACCTCACCCATTGGCTCAGGGCTGTTTTCTGCCCCAGGCCCCCCCTCNCAGACCCCAGATTTCCTGAAGACCTTCCACATGCCTTGTGGTTGGCTAAGACCTGAGGATCCATAGTGGCCAAGGCAGCCCTCAAAGAGCTTATGATCTATAGAGAAAGAGAAAGCAAATAAGAAGGCGAACGGATGTGTAATCACGGGCAGGTTAAGCACCATGAGGGACAGGAAGAAGGACTGGCGTGTGATGAGCGGACCTTGTATGCACAGGGCCGGGGTGGACCGGAGGGGACAGGGCCATTTTAGCTGGGGTCATCGTGGGCCTCCCCAAGGCAGGGATGACAGTGGAACCGAGGACTGAAAGAACCAGCCACCAGACATCACAGAGAGGAACCTATCGCTCCGAAGGAGAAGGCCACGGCAGGGAAGGGCTTGGTGTGCTCGCGAGATGGGCCCATGGACGGGAGGCTGGTGTGGTTGCAAGGGAGGGAGCCAGGCGAGAGCAGGTGGGTGAGGCTGGAGGGGGGGATGGGTGGCATGGGTGCCCCCTGGCCTGGCCCTGGGGGGGTGTCTGAGCTCATACTGAAGCTGGTAAAGGGCTCGCATAGGACCAGACCTCACTTACGCTTTTAAAGCTCATTCAGGACGTGGTTTGAGAAGGCATCCCGGGGGGAGGGGGAGCGGGCTCCCGGGCTTGTCCAGACAACACAGGACGGGGATGGGGATGTGCTGTGGACTGAACTGTGTCCCCCTCCCCAAATTCCCATATTGAAGCCCTAACCCCCCACTTGATAGTTCTGTAGTCAGGGCCTTGGGAGAAGATTAGGTGGAGAGGGGGTCTTGCAGGCGAGACCCTCAGGACGGGATTAGTGCCTTTGTTAGAAGAGACACCAGAGACTTCTCTCCTTCTCTGCCTTGGGAGGACACAGCGAGAAGGCAGCTCTCCACAAGCCAGGCAGAGGGTTCTCACTAGAAACCGAATTGGCCAGCACCTTGATCTTGGACCGCCAGCCTCAGGAACTGTGATCAGTACATTTCTGGGGTTTAAGTCCCCAACCTATGGTATTTTGTTACGGCAGCCTGAGCTCAGAGAGACGGACCGGAAGGAGTTCTGAGGCCGAGGCAGTCACCTGGAGGGAGGCCCGGTGGGCCTGGCAGGTGGGTGGACGTGGTACCGAGACAGGGAGGGAGAGTCTGGATGACAACAGGCTCTGGGCCTTGAGCGGCCCTGCGAACAGTGGTCCCATGTCGTGAGGGGAGAGACTGTGGGAGGTGCAGGTCTGGGGGTGCGTGTGGCTAAAACACATCTGAGAGGGAGTGGGAGCGGGCACACGGGCCTCACGGGAGAGGTCTGTGCTGGTGACAAATGTCAGCATGACGGCGGGGTTCCTAGCCATGGGCCCTGATAACATCCCTCAGAAAAGGTGGCCCTGGGTGAACATGGAAGAGAGGAGGGTTCAAGACAAGTGTGGGGTCCCCCAGCCTCCCGAGGTTGTTTCGGGAAGAGGGGCTGGCAGAGATGGAGATGGGCAGGGCAGACAGTGGACAGAAAATGGGGTGGGGGGTGTGCAGGGTATGGGGGCAAGAGAAGTGTTCCACGAGGGAGANCGGGCACACGGGCCTCACGGGAGAGGTCTGTGCTGGTGACAAATGTCAGCATGACGGCGGGGTTCCTAGCCATGGGCCCTGATAACATCCCTCAGAAAAGGTGGCCCTGGGTGAACATGGAAGAGAGGAGGGTTCAAGACAAGTGTGGGGTCCCCCAGCCTCCCGAGGTTGTTTCGGGAAGAGGGGCTGGCAGAGATGGAGATGGGCAGGGCAGACAGTGGACAGAAAATGGGGTGGGGGGTGTGCAGGGTATGGGGGCAAGAGAAGTGTTCCACGAGGGAGAAAAGGACAGGGAGAGAAGTTTCCACTGCGTGTGGCCAGGTGGGGACACTGAACTGCAGGGGACAGCTGGGGAAAGAGGCCTGACCGGAGCTGCCTGAAGAGGCTCACAGAGAGAGGACGCAGACATGGCTGCACAGACAGCTCTTTCAGGAAGGTTCCCTGGGAAGAGAACCCGTCTGGTGGCTGGAAGGGAGTGTGCCTTCAAGAGAGGGTTTTTCTCTTAATGATGGATTGTACNCTTAATGATGGAGTGTATTGATGGCGTCCGAGATGCTGGTGGGTTCTGGGGTTCCACCCTGCCCCTGGCCAGCCAGCTGCCCCCCACCCCATCTCCCCGGAGACCAGCAGGCAAGGGCAGGGCCACAAGCGCAGACACACAGGCCTATTCCCCACCGTGTCACCAGCCCCGAGGACAGAGCAGGGCACTCTGTGGGAGGCCCACAAATGCTGGTCGGATGAGAGTCTCTCAAGTGGATGAAGCCCTAGCATCAGAGAGGGGGTGCCCTGGGCTCACAGTTGGGAGTCCCGTCTCACTTGGGGGTGAGACAGACCTGGGTTCGGATCCCAACTCTGCCACTTCCTACGTGGTGACACAGAGCCTCGGTCTCCTCCTCGGTGACATGCTGACAACGGTTTCTGTTGGGCCAGAGACTGGGTGGGGGCCACAGCAGGCCTAGGCGTGTGCTGGGGTGGCTGTGGATGGCGAAGCTGCCGTGGTGGGCTCCTGGGTCGGGCCGTCACGTGACAGGCAGGACCCACCAGAATTTGGGAAGGGAGGGGCTCCGGGGCGGAACTCAGCCCAAGAACTGGCTAGGAACCCAGAGATCAATGGCTGCTGTCCAAACCAGTGCAACTAAACCATCCCAGGGGCACAGTGGCAGGTGTTCTGGAAAATGATAATCAGAGTGATTTTATGTTTTAATGACATTTATTGAGTATGTACCTTAGGCCGGGTGCTGGGCTAAGCATTTTCATTTCTCTCACCTAAGCCTCATAATAGTACCTGAGGCAGGTACCATTATTCCCATTGCATCAGGGAAAAAACACAGGCAGAGAGAAAGTTCGGGAACCTATGAATGCCGTGCCGACCTTGTTGGCTTCTTCCCATCTACAGGACATATTGTCCTTTTCTAAGGGCCTGGAGGGCCTGGAGCTCCGAGTGCTGGGGAAGAAGGCAGGGCGAGGAGAGACAGGCCCTTGCCCGGAAGGCTACAGCGAGCCCGTGACAGCACTCAGATCCCACGAGGACCAGGGGCCTGGGAAGCTGGGGGACGGAGCCTCTCCGCCTACCTGCCTGGTTTGTGGTGATGTTGACGACAGCGGCCCGGCGGGGCTCGGGGCTCAGGTCGGACACACCGTTGACAGCCTCAATCCAGAAGGAGTAGTTCATGTGGGCCAGCAGGTTGGCCACCATCAGACTGGCCCGCACCAGGCTTGTCTGCTGGGGCACGAAGCGGGGGCCACTCCCGCAGGTCTCGCAGTGGCCCAACGCCCAAGGGCAGCGGCGGCACACCGCGTTGTAGGTAATGTCGTTGCGGCCGCCTGGATCCAGGGGAGGGGCCCATTCCAGGGTCACGGATGTCCCGTTCACGCTGGAGATCAGATTCACCGGTGCTGAGGGTGGCCCTGGGGAGCAGAGAGCAACTGGTGGCAGCAGAGGGCATTTATCTGGGCTGGTCCAGCCCCAACCCCCCATTAGACCAGGGGAGGGCTGGGACTCCCCCACTGGTATTTGGCAGTCCCCAAGGATAAGGTCACGGCCTCCTCCAGCCTCTGAGACCCCCCTAACTGCAGACACAGTGTCAGACTGGACCCAGTGTCAGGTCTGTGTCCAGAAAGCTCTGCCCCTCCCCAGCCCACTGCTGGACCACAGGGATCCCGGGTTTGTGTTTCCCGAAGTTTCCATCCAGAGCAGGATGAAAGACTGACAGCCCTGGGGGTGCCCACGGCAGCCGCCCTGGGTGTGAGATGCCCCTGCCATTTGTGTTCCGCATCCCACTCCTTAACCCCAGTGCTGGCGTTACGGCGCAGATCACTGAGTGCTGCTGCGGGGGGCAGGGGTGGTGGCGGGCAGTGCAGCGGGGTCTTGCGGCAATGGGCGCCTACCCCCACCCCCACGGGAGCCCCAGTCTGGGCAGTGCAGAGACTGGAGAGCGGGGGCTGGGGGAAGGGCTGGGGCAGGCTCGTGGCCTAGTCTTTTGCAGTCTTAAGATTTCTAGAACCTGAGGCCACTGAATTGTGGATCTGGAGGAAAACTGGGGTCTGGCTCGCTAGTACAAGTGTCCACGACCTAAAGCTGGGCTCGCCTTGCCTGCAAAGGCCCACAGTAGTCACCATGTCACTCAGCCATCCTTTCTGCCCTGGCAGGTCCCATGTGGGGAAAATGCACGGGTCTGGGCAGAAGGAGGGAGGGAGGGAAGGAGACTCTGTGTGTGTGTGTGTGTGTGTGTGTGTGTGTGTGTACGCACTCTCCCACCTGCCACATACAAGGACCCTGGGGGCTTGGTGTGATGGAGGAGGGGAGAGAGGGAGATTGGGGACTGAGGCTGGGAGAGATTAGGGGACAGAACCAGTCAGAACTGTGTGACGTGCCCCTCACCCCACAAGAGACCAGGGTTGGCAAACGGGGTGGGCTGAGCTGGCTGCCGCCCTCCCAGCTGGGATGGGAGCGTGAGAGGCCCCTTCAGGCCAGGGGAGGAGGCCATGAAGGGGCCCTGTCGGCAGAATGCCGAGACAGTCACGCAGCCCTGCAGGCATGGGCCAGAGTCCCTTGCAGTTCCCCCAGGTACACAGGGCGTGAGCACACACAACCACACTCTCTCCAGGCACACGCGCCTCCCTGGCAGGGCTAGGCGTGCACACGCTGAACCCACAAGGCACACTCGTTCAAGCTCTGCAGGGGCTCGGGAGTCCCGTCCAGGGACCCAGATGTGCACACAGAGCCCTAACAATCCTTTACACACACGGGCACAAGGCCCTGACGCTCACACTTGAGCATACGAACACTATACGGGCGTCTTCCACGGGCACAGCTGCCGACACAGACACACACAGTGTCACCATCACTGCAGGCATCCAGGGCGCACACAGAATCAGACACACATGCCATCCTCTGAGCTGGCAGCCACGTGTATTCCCAATACACACTCACGCACACGTCGCACACACACTAAGGCAGCTCTGAACGGTTCATCAGGGATGACAGGGATCCGGCGGGGGCGGCTCCTCTGACATTCCTTTGCTTCACGGGAACCCCCTGGCTTGCCCACCCCAGCTCCCAGGACATCACTGTCACTGCTGGGTGAGAAGATGACCAAAGCCACCTCTTATCTGCCCTTCGAAGCAGAGAAGACAGAGGAAAGGAAGGAAAGATTTCCCTGAAGAGGTGGCAGGTGACATATGACAGGAAGTGAGGACCCCAGAGAGATCAAGGTAGGGACCCCCACTGAGCAGTCAGAGTTAGAGTCGCCTCCCCAACCCCAGACTGGCCCCTGGTCCAAGAGAGCCACGTGTCCCTGCCTCAGCCCCAGAGCACTGGCTCCCTGGCGTCCCGGGAGCATGGGGTCCTGGCCCCCCGGTCCAGGATTCTGGGGCTCAGGCTAGTACTCACGGGTGCAGGCTGCAGAGGGTGGGTCCAGGGCCGCGCGGTAGTAGCTGAGGTCACAGCGACAGGCCTGGGCAGCAGGGGCCGCAGAGTGACTGTGGGGAGGGCAGCGGGCGCAGAGCTGGTCCCCAGCGGCCGACTTGTAGAAGCCCAGCTCACAGGCTGCGGAGGACAAGGTGGCTTCAGAGGAGCCAGCCGGGCCACCCTGGCCAGCCCAGGACAGCTCTCGATCTAACCCAGGGCTTCCAGTGGGATCTCCCAAGGGACACCGGTGCAGACCTTCAGCCTCACCTGGTCCTACCTTCATAGGCAGAGGGAGGGACTGAAGCACAGAGAGGGTCTGTGACTTACAGTGGGTTGCACAGCGAGTCGGGGGCAGAGCTGAGGCCGGGACCCCAATACCTGAGTCCCAGCCCTGAAGTTGGCCCAAGAAAGAGCCTCTTCAAACCAGAGTCACAGTTCCTCCAGTGGCACTTCTTGCCCAGGCCTGTCTCCAGCCCGAATCTGTCCATCACAGGACGCCCACCCTGAGTGAGACACTGCCTTGAATGTGGGGGTCAAGAGGCTATGCCAAGGGTTGCGACTTGGGGAGGAACGAAAGCTGGAAGGGAATGGAGTGGGTGGCAATGTGACCAGGTAATAAGACCCCAATAAAAATACAGATTCCAGGTACCCCACAGCCGCCTGGGTGGAAGAGCCAGCATGGGGCCTGGGACTCTGTTTTCCAAGCTCCCCAGGCAATGACCCCCCGGGAATCGCAGGCTCCCGCCCCTCCCAGAGGCACTGTCACCGTGACTGGGATGAACCTATCCTGTAGGTGACCCTCTCCTCAGCCTCTCCACACCTGTATCATCTCTCACCTGGATGCCCCTGCCTCCAGCCCTCCCCACCTGGCCCCAGCTGCCCGCCTGACTGCCATTTATGCAAGCAGTATTTACGAGCGCCTACTCTGCGCCAGGCACGGATCCGGGCGCCAGAGACATGGCCGTGAACGAGATCGACGGGGTCTCTGCCCTCACAGAGCCAGCCCCTTGGAGGGGGAGGCACACGGTAATGGAGGCTGAGATCATTTCCAGGAAGGAAAAAAGCGGGTGATGTGGCAAAGGGTAAATGGTGGGAGGAGCTACCTTCCCAGAGAAGAAAATGATATTTGAGTCTTGTCTATAGAATAAGAACAAGTCAGCCTTGCAGGGAGAGGAGACATTCAAGGTTGAGGAATTCCCTAAAATGACGCCTGGCTCCATCACTGCCCGTTCAAACCCTCATGGGCTCCCCATGGCCTGAATGGCCACGCCTGGCATTCGTAGCCCTCCCGCAGCCTCCTCCAGTGTCACCGCTTCTCCACTGGCTGAACTAAAGGACTGGCCAGTCCCCACATCCGGCAGCTTGTTTCCTGCCTCAGGGCCTTTGCATGTGCTGTGCCTTCTTCCTGAGATGGCTTCTGTTCCCTTGGTCAACCTGTCGAACTCAATTTTAAGATTCATTTTTAACTGTCCCTTCGAATGAAGCCTTTCTCCACACCTAAACACACACACACACACGCAGGTACACAGAAGCCACCACTCCCTGCCCCACTTGTGCGGCCCCGCTCAGAACCACCGCCTCTCACACTACGGCCGTCCTGTTTTATCTGTACGTCTGACTCACCTCCCAAACCAGAAGCTGTCTGTGGACAGCGTCTTGTGACTAGGGCAGGGCGGCCTTGTTCATCTCAACCTTCCTCGTGTCTGGCTCAGAGCAGAAGTTGTTAGCGCCCGTAGGAGTTTTCGAAGCGAGCGAATCCTGCCATTATCTGCTCTGGGCCAAGCGCGAGCCCGGGAGCTCCGGAGGACCCGAGGCCGCCGACCAGGCAGCTCCCGGCCGCACCATGGACCTGGCCTCCTTTGCAACAGGGACCATGGCAGGTTCACTGGGATGTCTAACCACTAAGTCCGGTTCTGGAAAACTCGGTGCTTGAGAGAACCTTCCCTTGAAAAGACGTCATGTAATTTTTTTTAAAAAAAAATTGTATCTCGTTATTATAATAGCTAAAGTCAAATTAATTTGTAAAATTCTCCCAGCCTGAGAGAAAACCTGAAACCAGGAGGAATGATGCTGCCCTCGCATTTGCTTCACAGATGCGGAGGCCGCGGAGCCAGACGGGGCCTACAGGCTGGAGAGCTGAGGAAAACGTGCCTCTGCTTTGAGACTTCCTCCCTCCCCCCTGCAGAGACCCCAAGAGGTCTCGGGCCTGGGAGCTTGGGGCTGTGGGGCTCCTAGGTGATGCACTGTGATCTCACCTCCTCCTCCCAGAAGTCCTCCAGGAGACACAGCCCTGGGGCAAGCCGAAGAGCCTTCCTCTGGGCCCAGGAATCGGGCAGAGGAAGACGGCTTTGCGCGTCATCAGCAAATATTTGTGCAACCCCTTATTGAGCTGGATGACCGTAATCCCCACCGTCGTGATCAGATCCGTGCCGATCAGCATTTCAGGGGCCGTTGGCTCATTCTGCCCTGCATTTATTTGTTCCTTCCCCCAGATTTACTGAGCCGCTACTGTGGAGCCGAGATAAGCAAGAGTGGGTTCGGCTGTCGAGGAGCTGTCTGAGCCGTGACAGGCACAGAAAATGCGTGCCGACACATCGGTGTGGTTCATGGCATGAAGGAAGCCCGGCGAGGTGGCCCACAGTACTTGAGTCCTGACCGGCCACTTAACTTGTCAGTTAAGAGCAGAGACTCGGGAGCAGGCTGCCTGGGTTCCTCTTCTGGTCTAACCCCTTCACCTGGGCTAAGGGAAGCTGGGCAGGTTGCTGGGCCTCAGTTTCTTCATCTGTAAAATGGGGATAATAATAGGTCCTACCTGCTAGGGCTGTTTGTGAGGGGGACCTGAGTGAGGACATGTGAATTCACGCCAGGACCATGCCTGGCACTTATCACCATGCTATGTGGCTGGCAATAACACATCTGTTTGGCAGGGAGGACACAGGCTGAGGACCTTGCCCGAGGCTCCCCGCTGAGCCAGAAGGCAAACCGAGGTGGGGGAGCCTCTGGGACCCAGGCCCTTCCCCCACCAGCCTCTCAACAGGCGTCCAGGACTTAGAGATGGCCCGGCCATTCTGCCGCTCGCCGGTGGGTGCTTCTCACACACTCCGCTTATACCCATATGGCTAGAACGTGTCAAAGCCAGATTAATCCGCGCAATGAAAATAAAATAATCTTTAATAAGAATACTAATCACCAGGCCTCGGGGAGCCCGGAGACCTGGAGGCAGAGCCGGGAATTAATGGCTGAGACAGATGGAGCAGCTCTGGGCTGAGGCCTGGCCCTGCCCGCCGACCCAGGGCGCTTCCGGAGCCCGTGTGCCCGGCGTGTGGGCTGAGCGCCAGGCAGGGCCGCTGCCCCTGCCGAGGGCACCTTGCCCAGGCAGCCCGCCCGGCCAGCAGCTGCCTGCAGCCCTGCCACCTCTCCCCTCTCCCCCGCCAAGAGCCTGAGATTTGACAAATAAGGTGTCCGCCGGTGGGTGACCAAAGGAAATTAATTCTAAATCAGATTTTAAACACAGTCAGGAAGGCGAAAGAGCTCGTGGCTCACGCTCCCCCTCCAAAGCGAGACTCTCTGATATTTATAGAAAAATGATTAGGGCCTCCAAGCGTGGTTTGTATTCTGCGTCCAGGTGACGGGAAGGACGGCAACCAGGACTTTCGGACTGGGGGCTGCTCCTCCGTGGGGTGACGTTCTGAGAGGTCTTTCCCCTGCCTGGCGGTGGGGGGGGGGCTGCAGCCAGCCGTGGGGACAGGTGCCTGGGCCTGGCGCTGTGCTGTGCGGGGGGCGCTCTGGTTGGAGATCTGGGATCCAATCGACCCCTCCTAGCAGTGAGCCCTTTGGCCGGTCACTTCAGCTCTCCGGGCCCCCGCTTCCCCACTGGTAAATTGGACCGGCTCCCCATGGCTCTGACGTTCTTCTGTGGGTCTCAGTAAGGCCTCGCAGAGCCCCGTGACTGGCTTGGTCCTTTCTCCTGGACTCCACTGTCTTCTCGGTGAGATCAAGTGTTCCCTGGCCACGTATGTGGAAAGCTGTGAGGGGGAAAGCAGGGGGCAGGGGGCCTGCAGGCTGGGAGGCTGGCCGTTGCCCTGGGCTGGGCCCTGTCGCAGGCCTCAGGCTCTGGATCCCCTCCTCCTACTAGAAGGAAGGCAGTGGGATCAGGCTGGGCAAGCCGGGACCCCAGGGCCCAGCCCTTCCTCCTCAACTTTTTGCTCAGAGACAACTGTCCGATGGAGAAGGCCAGGCGGGACCCACGGTCCTCAGGGTGTCCCACTCAGGTTGGTTGGTGGCAGAGGGGAGATACAGCTTTGAGAGGAAGAAGACAACCCACATCACCCAGAAAGGCACCCCCAGTCTGTTCCCGGTTCCTGTTTGGCCCCCGACCTCCCCACTCTCAGGCTACCCACCCAAGGAGGGCTGGGGACAGGGGCCCCTGGCAGGGCCACCAGCCGGGGCCTCCCACCTGTGGAAGGGCTCCGTGTCAGACCCGGGCTACTTCTCCCAAGGAGGTTACACAGACAATCCCAGAAAGCCACTCACAGGGGTGAGAAAAGTCTCTCCTCGTGCGACTTGCCACTGGCATTCCATCCCCAGACCTCTCTGCCTGCAGTGCATCAGGAATTAATATTTTTTATAAAACCTGTAATTATCTTGCAACTGGCATAATTATGTTGTATTGTGATTTAAGTGTAAAACTCAAAATATGCTATAATTTCCTAACCCCACTTTGGCATTTCTTTGTTATTTTTTATTAATGCACCAGCAGTGCCAGGCAATGGGGATGGCCTCGGCTTCTCCCGGCCCTGGGAAGGTGCCGGTGCTCGGGACTAGGGAGCTGCTGCTGCTTTTTTTTTTTT